>NW_011500094.1:364373-390199 GCF_000495115.2 Populus euphratica
TTAAATAAATATATAAATTTTTTTAAGATAAATTATTAATTTATGTATATGAATTTTTAAAGTTAACAGTATAATTTTAATTCAAATATATTATTTAAAATATTAAAATATACAAAATTGAAGTAAATGTAAAAATAAGCTTATTGAAGTTATATCTATAGATGTTTTATGGAATATAATTCATTTATAATCGAATCTAAATTGATGTTATAACAACCCCTCAACTAGAATAAAATAACAATTTCATGTCAATTTTAAAAAAAAATAAAATTTTTTCTTCTCTTAATTCCTCCTTTCCTCACTTGATTCTTTCTTAAGTTAGTATTTTATAAGTTTGGTTTTGTAAATTTACAAAGTTATTCTTTCACTTTTTTTTTTTTTTTCGTGGATTTGTTTTTATGTTTTTCTCTTACTTTTCTCTCTTTCTCTCTCACCTTTTCTTTTCTTTCTTTTTTTATTTTGTTTTTTTCCAGTCGGCAACATATAAAAAAAAATTGATTTGTTTTATTTTTAATGGGAAATAACCAAACTCTGTTTATTTTAAAATTTTAACTAGATTTTATTCAATATATTTTAAAATTTTTCATAAAATTTCAGTTCAATCTGATAGTCAGATTGAAACTTATATTTAATAACGTAAAACTGGCTAAATTATAATTTTTTATTAAATTTCTGAATTTCTTTAAAAAATTTGAAATTTTAAACCAAGGTAAATCATCATATTATAAGACTCCACATAAATTTTTAAATTTTTTTAATAATTTAATTGAGAATTATAAATTTTTTTATATAAAACTAATAAAAAAATATTAATAAAATCTTAACTTGTACTGGAACCACCCAAACCTGTGGATTGCCTCTGCCCTTGTGCACAATGAACTCCACCTGTTCCTTTCATTCCCTGCATGCAATCACAACTCCACACTTTTTCATCAGCAAGGCAAACCTCATGTTGGAAGGAAACTATATATATAGTTTGTTTTTATTTATGATCTAGATTAATAAATAAAAAATCTAATCTGTTTTATTTGTGTTTTGATTCCAGATTATGGCCCAACAATTTTCCAACAAGCTATTATTGTCAAGTCTTGGTATATGGACAGGGGCAGAATTAGGATTTAAGGTGTCAGTTTTGGATATGTTTGAAAATAGAATAAAAGGTAATATTAATAAATTTTAGATAAATTCTTTGGAGGGCAAATTAAAATGCATATTTTTTTCTACAAAACAAGGCTTAAATTTAAGTGCATATTTGAAAAATCTTAAAATTCTTAGGACAAAAACGAAAAATCTATAAAACTTTGGGATTGAAATTGTTTACTCACCTCACCATTATAATAAAAAAAACTGTATAAGTACTGGGCGCAGATTAATCTGTTGGCAATGAAGCCAGCCCCTCACAGAGTTAGGAAATGGATTACGAGACTAGTAGCACGGGCCAAGCCTGCCAGCTTTAATATCAATCGGAACTGATGTGGATTTTATTTTTTTTTCTGAATACTTACTTGAACATAACAAATACATTATAAATATTATCAAATCCAAATCAAACTTTACACTATGTTTTGATTGGTCGTCAATCCACAAATTCATTTTTTGTCCACCCCCAGTAACATGAATATTTTTGGCATTTCAGTAGTATAATTTATCTATCCACGATTACAAAGTCTCAAAAGGAAGTTTTCAGGTTTTAAAATTTTTTTAAAATACTTTTAAAATATAAAAATAAACAGAATATTTATAGCTTATGGTCATCGAATGACAAAAACATTCGAGTGTTTAATGAGAACAAAGACTTGGCAATTATTTTTTATATTGATGTCGTGGACAAGATATTCAAGTGAAGTGAAGTGCCTTTACCTGTATCCCACGGCCTCGGGGTCATTATAGTGCCGTGACGACATCGCTAACCTCTATGTGGCCACACGACCCAAATTCTCTTAGGCCTTGTAGTTTTATCGATCCTTGTAAAACCCAGTACAACATCAAATTAAAATTAAAGAGTTTTTTAAAAAAATAAAGAGTTTTTTATGTGAAATTAGGTAATGTTTGGTATTTTGATAATAATTGGTTTTTAAAGTATTTTTATTTAAAAAATTATAAAAAAATTATTTTTAAAATTAAACAATTCAAAAATACAAAATTTATATATTTTTTAAATATGGTGTCGCCATAAAACTAAACATTGCCTTAATTTGTAATTTCTTGACTTGGATAAATTCTCATTATGTTCGATTGCTATGTCTAATATATTTTTTATGACATAATAAATTGTAGTGGTCCAGGAAATCACTAATTGCAGGTTATTATGGAACGCACATTTGGTTACGGGTTGAATTTTTTTATTTTTATAAAAAAAAAATATGCAGGTTTTTTCAACATATTTTTATAGTTTAAAAAATATAAATTTAAATAAAATTTTATATGCATACATATAATCAAGTAAATAAAAAACCATATGTGAATAAATAAATAAATCATTAATGATATCTAAAAATAAAACTTAAAAAATTAAAAAACATATGTAAATCAAGATATTTAATTTTAAAAGATGAGATATTTATCCAATTGTGTTTACTAAATTTTTTTATTAAAATAATTTTTTTATTTAAGTCAATGATAATAAAAATAGAAACATAAATTAAATTGATTGAATAAATAAAATGAGAAAAAACATCTTGAAAGTTGCACAAATTATAAATATTATCTGATTTTTTTAAAAAAATAAATTTAGTTTATTATTAAAAAAAATAAATTTAAATGCATAACTAAAAAAATAATTATCATTTATAGAAATCCACCAAAAAAAAAGAATTATCAACCCCAACAACAACCTAAAAATACAAAATCAAACTAATAAAAAACTTTATTCATCTACCCCGATCTATTTTCTTGAGCTATATGAAAGCTTAAAATACATTGATGATTTTTCTATACATAGAAAGAGCACTTCAACACCAAGTTTGTATATTTTTCACCGATCAACCATCTTTTGTTTTTTAGTTATTTTTCCGCAGCTCTTTCTTTCTTTTCTTAAGATTAGGGATTAGAATATGAAAAAAATAAAATATTGTACCAAAATATAAAAAAAAAGGTTTAAAATTGAAAAAAAAATGAAAAACATGGTTTAGGTACCAAAAATATTAAAAATTTCAATGTTAGTCATCATGATTTTAATTATATTTAATTGATGAAATTGAATTTGGTTTTCAAATCAAATCAAATTTGATCTTAAAATCTTTTTTAGACTCCGTAAGAAATCATTTCTTAAACTATTAGTGTTAACCTAAACTAATTAAGTCTTGAATGATAAATTAAAAAAAAAATCAAGATAAAAAAGAAAAAATATTGATGTGGTCGACACAATTCCTAGTGATAATAATGCCATGGACACTAGCTTGTTTTATTTTTATTTTTATTTTTTAAATTTCAATAAATCAAGGACGACGTCTTCACAGTTATAAATGGGATTGGGGTGAAACTTTCAAAATCTAATTTTACTGTCGTGACATGCACGAAAAGGGGTTAGAAGTCTAAATGTCTTTTGGAAGTTTCACCTTAATCCAACGTACCGTGGGACTCTAACTCCCTTTTTGTTAGCAGAAAAATATTTTTTAAAAAATATAATTTTTAAAAAATAAATTATTTTATAATATTTAATAGTATCATAAAAAATAAGTTGAAAATATTTTTAAGTAATGGATTATATTATAACAATAAGTTAAAAAATAATTTATTAATATTTTTTTTAAATATATTAAAATAAAATAATAATTAATTAAAATAATATAAATCAAATATAAAAGTTAAAAAAATTAAAAATTAATAAAATTAAAATAATAATAATAACAATTTCATAAATTATTTTAAATAAAATAAGTAACGACTAGAAGAATGAGAATTAAATTTAATAAATAAAAAATTTCAATAAAAAAAATGATAAGAGAAAAGTAAAAAACAATCATAAAAATAAAAATTAAAGCTAATATAAAAATTAAATTTGAAGGAATAAAATTGAAAAAAAATATTCAAACAAAATATATAGCAATCAAAAGTTTGAACATTAAATTTGACATAATCAACAAATAATATGATATTTCTAAATTTTTCATAACTCGTGAAAAATGTTTTTCTCCCAAAATAAAAGAAAAACATTTTACTGAAAATCAAGACAAATTTTTCTTTAATAAAAAAATATTTTTCATTTAACGAAAAATATTTTTCATTTATTAACTCTTCAATAACAAATAAATACAAGAAAGTTTAAAAAATAATTTTTTAAAAATCATTTTTCAAGAAACAAACACACCCTAAAAATTGTTCAAAAAAAATTAAAATTATTTTTATTTTAAATTTATTTACATGAATAAAACAAGTAAGAACTCGTTCATTTACGAGCTTGTAGACAAAAATATACTAAGTAACCATAGGAATGCGATAGCTTTTAATTATTGTATTTTATTTTAAAAAATTAAATTTTTTAAATATTTTTAATAATTTTGATATACTAATAAAAAAATAAAAATAAAATTTAATTTTAAAATAATTATTTTAATATATTTTTAAATAAAAAATATTTTTAAAAAAATACTCTCATCCCATTAACAAACATATTTTTGGAGATAAGAGACATATGTAGTCACAAGTCTTCTTAATCATTGTTTTTTTAATAAAATATTTAGAAATATGGTATAAATTAAATTTTTAAAAAATTAAATTTTTTATATGTTTTGAATCATTTTGATACGTTGATTTTAAAAATAATTTTTTAAAAATAAAATTTTTAGTGTAGTTATGGTATTTTTTATGTAGTTGTGGTATTTTTTATGTTGAAATATATTAAAATATTTTTTTATTAAAAATTATTTTAATATATTTCAACATAAAAATACTTTAAAAAATAATTACAACTGCACTAAAACTAAAATAACTAGTCATTACATATGTGCACAATCTCCAGCTGGAAATATTCTTAAAAATCAAGCACAGAAAATAGATAAATCGACGGTTGGCATCTTGTAGTAGGATCACTAGTTTTGGAATTTATTTTGGAAATGTAGTTATGATTTTTTTAAAAATGTTTTTTATATTGAAATACATAAAAATTATTTTTTTATTTTTAAAAATTATTTTTAAGATCAGTATATTAAAAAAATCTAAAATATATAAAAAATTTAATTTTTAACAAAAATATTATTTTTTTTAAAAATACAGCTTTACTTACGTTTTGAACCGATACCTTAGCTATTTACCACCCTCAACGGAATAAAATAATAATTTCATGTTAACTAAAAAATAAAATAATTAAATTTTTTTCTCTCAATTCCTCCTTTCTTTATTTGATTCTTTCTTAGGTTAGTGTTTTATAAATTGAGTTTTGTAAATTTACAAAGTTATTTTTTTACTTTTTTTTTATTTGTTTTTATGTTTTCCCCTTACTTTTCTCTCTCGCCTTTTCTTTTCTTTCTTTTTCTATTCTATTTTTGTCAAATAGGCAACATATATATATATATATATAAAGAATTGATTTGTTTTATTTTAATGGCAAATAATCATTTTATTCTTAATGCGTTGTTTTATTTTTATTTGGTGATTTTTTTTATTAGCACTATCAAACTCTGTTTATTTTAAAATTTTAACTAGATCTTATTTAATATATTTTAAAATTCTTCATAAAATTTCAGCTCAATCTGATGGTCAAATTGAAAATTACACTCAATAACGTAAAACTGGCCAAATTGTAATTTTTTATTAAATTTCTGAATTTCTTTAAAAAATTTAAAATTTTAAACTAGGATAAATCATCGTATTAGAAGGTTCCACATAAATTTTTAGAATTTTTTGATAATTCAATTAAAAATTATAAATTTTTTATATAAAATTAATAAAAAAATATTGATAAAATCTTGAGTTGGGCTAGAACCCACCCAAACCTGTGCATTGCCTCTGCCCTTGTGCACTATGAACTCCACCTGTTCCTTTCATTCTCTCCATGCAATCACAACTCCACACTTTTTCATCAGCAAGGCAAACCTCATGTTGGAAGGAAACTATATATATATATATACACATAATTTGTTTTTATTTATGGTCTAGATTAATAAATAAAAAATCTAATCTGTTTTATTTGTGTTTTGATTCCAGATTATGGCCCAACAATTTTCCAACAAGCTATTATTGTCAAGTCTTAGTCTTAGTATACGGACAGGGGCAGAATTAGGATTTAAGGTGTCAGTTTTAGATAAATTCTTTGGAGGGCAAATTAAAATGCATATTTTTTTCTACAAAACAAGGCTTAAATTTAAGTGCATATTTGAAAAATCTTAAAATTCTTAGGACAAAAACGAAAAATCTATAAAACTTTGGGATTGAAATTGTTTACTCACCTCACCATTAAAATAATATACATATATATATATATAAAAAAAACCGTAAAAGTACTGGGCGCAAATTAATCTGCTGGCAATGAGGCCAGCCCCTCACAGAGTTAGGAAATGGATTACGAGATTAGTAGCACGGGCCAAGCCTGCCAGCTTTATATCAATCGGAACTGATGTGGATTTATTTATTTTTTCCTGAATACTTACTTGATACATAACAAATAAATTATAAATATTATCAAATCCAAATCAAACTTTACACTGTGTTTTGATTGGTTGTCAACCCGCAAATTCATTTTTTGTCCACCCATAGTAACATGAATATCTTTGGCATTTCAGTAGTATTATTTATCTATTGACGATTACAAAGTCTCAAAAGGAAGTTTTCAGGTTAGATTAGAGAAACTTCACACGTTATCTCAAAATTTGTTTTCTAGTAAATTAAATTTGTGAGAGGCATGTAAATCTATTCTTATATGAATTAATTAATTTTAAAAAAAAAATTAAAAATACTTTTAAAATATAAAAATAAATAGGATATTTATATCTTATGGTCATCGTATCACAAAAACATTTGAGTGTTTAATGAAAATAAAGACTTGGCAATTATTTTTTTTATATCGATGTCGTGGACAAGTTATTCAAGTGAAGTGAAGTGCCTGTGCTTGTATCTACGGCCTCAGGGCTATTATAGTGTCGCGACGACATCACTAACCTTTATGTGGCTACACAACTCAAATTTTTTTCAGCCTTGTAGTTTTATCGATCCTTATAAAACCCAGTACAACATCAAATTAAAATTAAAAGAAGTTTTTTAAAAAAATAAAGAGTTTTTTATGTGAAATTAGGTAATGTTTGATATTTTGATAATAATTGGTTTTTAAAGTATTTTTTATTTAAAAGTATTATATAAATATTATAAAACAATTATTTTTAAAATTAAGCAATCCAAAAATATAAAACATTGCCTTAATTTGTAATTTTTTGACTTAGATAAATTCTCATTATGTTCTATTACTATGTCTAATATATTTTTTATGACATAGTAAATTGTAGTGGTCCAGGAAATCACTAATTGCAGGTTATTATGGAAAGCATAATCGGTTACGGGTTGATTTTTTTTATTTTTATAAAAAAATATATATACAGGTTTTTTCAACATATTTTTATAGTTTAAAAAATTTAATTTTAAATAAAAAATTATATGCATACATATAATCAAGTAAATAAAAAATTATGTATGTGAATAAATAAATAAAAAATCATCAATAACGACTAAAAATAAAATTTTAAAAATTAAGAGATAGATGTAAATCTTGAAAGACAAGATATTTACATAGTTATATTTATTAAATTTATTTATTAAAATAATTTTTTTATTTAAGCAAAACGATAATAAAAATAGAAACACAAATTAAATTGATTGAATAAAATAAAGTGAGAAAAAACATCTTAAAAGTTTCACAAATTATAAATATTATCTGACTTTAAAAAAATATATAGTTTATCTTTAAAAAAGATATAAAAAAATATAGATAAGTTAGAAAAACTCTTCAAATTTAAATACATAACTAAAAAAATTATTATTATTTTAAACACATAATAAATACTTGTAGAAATCCACCAAAAAAAGAATTATCAATCCCAACAACTTAAAAATACAAAATCAAACCGATAAAAAACTTTATTTATTTATCCCAATCTATTTTCCTGGGTCGTATGAAAGCTTAAAATATCTCAACAATATAGGAAGAATATTTTAATATTAAATTTGTATATTTTTCATTAGTCAACCATTTTTTCTTAGTTATTTTTTTGCAGCTCTATCTTTCTTTTCTTAAGACTAGAGATTGGAATGTGAAGAAAATAAAATATTGCATCAAAATATAAAAAAAAAGTTTTAAATTTGAAAAAAAATGAAAAACATAGTTTAGATATCAAAAATATTAAAAAATTCAATGTTGGTCATCATGATTTTAATTATACTTAATTGATGAAATTAAATTTGATTTAATTTTCAAATAAAATTTGATTTAATTTTAAAATCTTTTTTAAACACAGTAAGAAATCATTTCTTGAACTATTAGTGCTAACCTAAACTAATTAAGTTTTGAATGATAAATTCAAAAATAAAAAACAATTAAGACAAAAAAATATATATATTGATGTGGTCCATAGTGATAATAATGTCATGGACACTGGTTTGTTTTATTTTTTATTTTTATTTTTTAAATTTCAATAAATCAGGGACGACGTCTTCACGGTTCTAAATGGGATTGGGGTGAAACTTTCAAAATCTAATTTTACTGTCGTGACATGCACGAAAAGGGTTTAGAAGTCTAAACGTCTTTTGGAAGTTTCACCTTAATCCAGCGTACCGTGGGAGTCTAACTCCCTGTATATTAGTAGAAAAATAGTTTTTTGTTAAGTGTTTTTTTTAAAAAAAATGATTTTAAAAAAAAACTGTATAGAAATGCAATAGGTTTTAATTATTGTATTTTATTTAAAAATATTAATTTTTTAATAATTTTGATATACTAATTAAATTATTTTATAGTATTTAACAGTATTGTAAAAAATAAATTAAAAATACTTTTTAGTGATTGATTATATTATAAAAATAAGTTGAAAAATAGCTTATTAATATTTTTTTTAAGTTTATTAAAATAATAAGGAACAAATCTTACAAATTAAAAAGTTGAATGAGAATAAAATTAAAAAAAAATTTAATTTTATAAATTATCTTAAATAAAATAAATAATAATTAAAATAATATGAA
The DNA here is from genome assembly GCF_000495115.2 of Populus euphratica. Lineage (NCBI taxonomy): Eukaryota > Viridiplantae > Streptophyta > Magnoliopsida > Malpighiales > Salicaceae > Populus > Populus euphratica. Next base: position 373,533 of record NW_011500094.1, read on the forward strand.
TCGTAAGCTCGTTCATTTACGAGCTTGCAGACAAAAATATACTAAGTAACTGTATAGAAATGCAATAGGTTTTAATTATTGTATTTTATTTAAAAATATTAATTTTTTAATAATTTTGATATACTAATAAAAAAATTAAAATAATTATTTTAATATATTTTTAAATAAAAAATATTTTTTAAAAATACTTTCACTGCATTAACAAATATGTGTTTGGAAACAAGAGACATGTGTAGTAACACGTCATCTTAATCGTTGTTTTCTTTTCTAATAAAATATTTGGGAACATGGTATAAATTATATTTAAAAAAAATTAAATATTTTTGCTAAAAGTTAAATTTTTTATATGTTTTGGATTGTTTTAATACTCTGATCTTAAAAATAAAAAAAAATATTTTAATATATTTTAACATAAAAATACTTTAAAAAATAACAATAACTACATTCTCAAATAAACATGTGTTTGGGTTAAATTTTTTAAAAATAATTATATCATATTATATCTTGATTAAATTTTTTAAAATATAAAAAAATATTCAAGCAATTTATAGCATGATCACTAATTTTAGAGTTTGTTTAAAAGTGTGGTTATAATTTTTTAAAAAATATTTTTTATATTGAAATATATTAAAATAATTTTTATTATTTTTAAGATAAGTATATCAAAATAATCTAAAATATATAAAAAATTTAATTTTTTTAAAATACAAGTTAGCTTATGTTCATACGAGTTCTTAGTTATCTGACTTTAACTTCTGTGCTCAAATCACATATAGGATTGATCCACCTAGATTAATAGGAGATAATTAAAATAATATTATTTTATATTTTTAAAAAATAAATAACGTGGTTCCAATTTATTTTAGAAAAACAATTTAAAATTTTTACTAAATTAATAAGGGAAAACCAAATCAATTCTATATTTATTTTTTAACAGTCAGAATACGGTCCCCTGCTCAGCAATTTAATTTCTGGGTATTTTACTCGATTTGTACTGGCCTACAAACGTAAGAGGAAACAAATACCGTGTAATGTAAAAATAAAATATAGCATGTAAAAGGAATGTAGGAAATCTATCTTTAGGTCTGGCCATTGTTTTTTTTCTTCTAGAAGGACATTAACTAGCCACGCCTCCATTTTGAAAAGTAGTTTGTAGTGCCAACTGCAAGATTTTTTTTTTTTCTGAAAATATTTTTCTACTTAATTAATGTCTTTTAATAATATTGATATATGATTGACAGTATAAATTCTTTAAATTACATCTCTAAGATCCAACAATTAATAAGGAGTTATTTACCGAGCTAAAATTATTAAATTTGATATATTATGTCATTGAAAACTTGAATTATATGTTAAATTGATAGATCTAAATTGACTTGACATAATTAAAATAATATCATTTTATTTTTTAAAAAATAAAATAAAATTATTTTGATATTTTTTAAAAATTAAATTAAAATTTTAATTAGATCAATCAGGTAAATTAAATCATTTATTTATTATTATTTTTACAATTAGCTTATCTAAAATCGAGGGAATATTCAATAATGTAATGATTTTTTAAAAAAATATATTAAAATGATATATATATTTTTAATTTTTTTGACATTGAGATATTAAAATGATTCAAAGTAAATAAATAATTAATTTAAAATATTTTTTTAATTTTAATAAAAAATAAATTTAACTAAAATGATAAACAGGACAACATGAAAAACAAAAAAAACCAGCATATAGTTCCCTGTTCAGCAATTTAATTTCTGGGTCAATTCCTCGATTTGCAGTGTCCTACAAACGTTAGGGGACACAATTACCACGTAGTACAAAAAAAATACAGCACCTGAGAGGAAAGTAGGGAATAGGTCTGGCCCCTTCTTTTTCTTCTGGAAGGACAATAATTAGGCACGCCAGAAACCTTTTACATATCCCAATTTCTCAATCGGGCACGCATTTCCATGACCCCACCGCACCACCTCTAACCTAATCCAAAATGACACATCATTTATAGATGGTGGCAACGAGGACCGCAAAGTCGATAGTCTTGGCTACACGTACTTAACTAATCGGCTAAAATCATGTCTGTATATATATATATATAAACTGAGATCAAGTAAAATCTTTCTCATCCTTTCGTTTAATAATTGAAAACAAGGGTTTGATTTGAACAAATAAAAGTAGAGGGACGTATTTGAGTTTCAGCCTGAATAAACACATTCATTCATGAATTACATAATTTATCGTGATCATCCATTTAATTAATTCAACGAAAACACTCATGGTGTAAAAGTAGTACTTTTTTTTTTAATATACACTTTTAAAATAAATATGTATAGCGTTTCAATGAAAACAAATATTTAATTGTAGAGAAAAATATATAAAATAAATTTATGTTTATCAAGTTTTAAAATAAATTTATATATTTTTTGAATAAAAAATATTATTAGACATATAGCTTTTATCACTCTATCTTCATCTTTTTTATTTCAAAACTTTTTATGAAATACTTTCTAGAGAAAAATAATTTTTTAATTTTTTTTCATATTTATTAACTATTAGAAAAATTAATAAATAAAAAATATTTTTTAGCAAAAAATTTTGATAAAAAATATATTTTTTAAATAATTATTTTTCTCTTAAAAGTATTTCTTAAGAGTTTATCACTCTATCTATATTTTTATACAATTATTTGTTTTATTTAAAATAATTTATAAAATTAATTTTTTTAATTTTATTTTTTTAACTTTTTCATCTATCATATTATTCTCTATTATTTTTCAATTTATTTTTGATAATATAACTAAATGTTAAAGATATTTTTAAATTATTTTTCATAACATTTGTATACGTTTTTATGAATATACTTTCTATTAAACTACTTTCCAAAACAGGCTAGTCTCTGACAATATATAAAAATGTTTTAATTATTATCATAAGAATAAACCAAACAATTCCATTTTATCCGGAAACTTGGCGTTTCCTGCAACCGCCCACCTGCAAAAATATATAAAAATCTGACCGGGTCTTTTCTATTTAATCATCATACCCGCACTTCATTTTCAAGCACTCTTTATTTTATCTTAGAGAAGACTGTTACGCATAAACTTCTTCTTGTTTTAGACAGAGAAAACAGAATAGGAAAACAAAAATGGAGAAAGCAATCAACAGGCAACGTGTTCTTCTTGATCACCTCCGTCCTTCTTCTTCTTCTCACAATTTTGAATCCACTCTTTCTGTAAGTTCAAGAATTTGATAGCTACTTGATTCAGATGATAATTTGGTTGCTTCGGATTTAGTTGCTTTATTATATCTGTTTTTTTCAGAAGAATCTCAGCTACTAGTTAGATCATGCAAGTTGAAGGATCGATTGTAATTTAGAATTTTATGAAATCTCTTGCTTTATGTTCTTTTTTATCAGTAATCTTTTTGAATTTATTCTTGTGTCTGGCTTAGTTTCTTAATATAAGTTGGATTTTCATTACTTTAATTAATTTCTTTATATAAATCGGAGCAGTATTTTTTTTAATTAAAAAAATGGATTTTGAAATCAGGCATCCGCTTGTTTGGCTGGAGATAGCGCTGCGTATCAAAGGACTTCGGCGTATGGAGATGATGTTGTGATTGTTGCGTAAGTAGTGGTTGAAATGATTTTTGTGAAATGTTTATTGCACCATAGTGATGTTTTTGGTGAATCGAGCTTAATCGTTTTCATTTGTGTTTTGTGGTTTTATAGAGCATATCGAACTCCGCAATGCAAATCAAAGCGTGGTGGTTTCAAGGATACTCATGCTGATGATTTACTAGCACCTGTGTTGAAGGTTTGGTTGTAGTTTAATTTTGAATTTGGATTCGGTTATGGTTATGATTTAATTCTTATTATATGTTTTGATGTCAGAATAATAAAACTTGTGTTTGTTGTTACTGTGAATATTGGTTTGTGTAGGCGTTGATAGAGAAAACTAATCTGGATCCAAGAGAAGTTGGGGATATTGTTGTGGGTTCAGTATTGGCTCCAGGATCTCAAAGAGCAAGTGAATGCAGGATGGCTGCATTCTATGCTGGTTTCCCTGGTATGTTTCTTAAATTGCATCTTTCAAGGGGTATTGGTTGCATTACTACTTTATGCTTGCTTGAATGGATTTTGAATCTGGTCCAGAAACTGTGCCGGTAAGGACTGTCAACAGGCAATGTTCGTCTGGGCTTCAGGCAGTTGCTGATGTGGCTGCTTCTATCAAAGCAGGGTTCTATGAAATTGGTAAGAGAATTGAACTGCCTTTTCGATAGTGTATTAACTCATTGTCCTGTTAATTATTAGGCTTTACAAATTTTATCATTTCATTTTAGGCATTGGAGCTGGGTTGGAATCCATGACAATTAATCAAATGTCATGGGATGGAGATGTGAATCCAAAGGTATTTCTGCTCTTCTCTTCATTTAATTTGTTTCAGAAGGTTTGTTGATGATTTTTTTTTTGGGTTATTTATTCATCTGGATTGGATTCTTAAGGTTATATTGATTATGGCAGCTAAAGAATTTTCAAAAAGCCCAAGATTGCCTTCTACCCATGGGTGTTACTTCAGAGAATGTTGCACATCGTTTCGGTGTGACAAGGCAGGAGCAGGATCAGGCAGCAGTAAGTGTCATTGTTCTGCTATGCAGTATATTGCAACGTGATTTGTTTTATTAATATTCTTAAATTGTTGTTTATAGGTTGATTCTGATAGGAGTATTGTTAAATTGTTATTGTTAGGTTGATTCTCATAGGAAGGCTGCTGCTGCTACTGCTTCTGGCAGATTCAAGGATGAAATCATCCCTGTTGCTACAAAGGTATATCTAGTTGAATGTATTGAGTAAAAAATTAGTCATTTTTGGCTTAAGAATTGAAAATGTAATCTTTTTTTTTTGTTGGAATTTTTCTGTTTGAAGATTGTCGACCCTAAAACTGGTGATGAGAAGCCCATCATAGTATCTGTTGACGATGGGATTCGCCCAGAGACATCAGTAGCAGGTCTGGGAAAATTAAAGCCCGTGTTTAAGAAAGATGGGACGACCACTGCTGGTATACCTCACGAGCCTTTTCTGTTTTCATAGTTGGTCAGTTTAGTTCGATCAATTTGATTATGTGGTGGCTCTTCTTCAGGAAATTCTAGCCAAATCAGTGATGGTGCTGGGGCTGTGTTGCTCATGAAAAGGAGTGTTGCTGTGCAAAAAGGACTACCCATTCTTGGTGTATTCAGGTATATAATTCCTAGAAACTCAGTGTACCTCTATCAGAATGTGCAATAAATGGAATGGTAGTTGCACATGGATGTGGTGGACAACAACATTATAAATCCAACAAATTACAGCATGAATTCTAGAACCATTTTTTTTTTGTTTTATTTTACATTCCTTAACAGGAGAGGGGGAGGTTGCGCTATCATCATTATGTTGACCTGAGAATGTGATTTTTGGATGAATTTGCTTCGTATTGCACAATAATAATCATTTTATGAGGAAATGTTAACCAATAATCAGTTGGCATGGAATCTTCTATTTCCTTTGATCTGTTTATGTTTGTTCAGAACTTTTAACACCCAATGAAAGAGGTATTGAACTTTTGAGTTGAAGGTATACGGCCTCATTCAGAGCCAAGGATTTTGCTTCATCCATTCCCCCACAGCTCGTTTGTTCTGAAGTTTAGGGAGATGGCATTCTGCAAATGCATATCTTTTTATTTTGCTCGAGACAACAATGTTTAGTAGTTCCTTGCCATCTATTTTGCTGGATTTCATATATAACAATCAATGATGAGAATAAATTAAAGAATTCCCCTCATTTTTCCCATATAAAATTTATTTCGGTCATGCAGGACATTTGCTGCTGTTGGTGTGGATCCTGCCATCATGGGTGTAGGCCCAGCTGTTGCAATTCCAGCTGCAGTGAAGGCTGCTGGTTTAGAACTTGAGGATATTGATCTTTTTGAAATAAATGAGGTTAAAAAAAATGGATACTTTACAGTTATATTCAGAATCAAACACTCCTTCCAGTTTTAACTAAAATTTGTTGTTTCTCGTCCAGGCATTTGCTTCCCAGTTTGTATATTGCCGCAAGAAGCTGGAGCTTGATCCACAGAAGATCAATGTCAACGGGGGTGCAATGGCCATTGGACATCCTCTGGGTGCAACAGGTATTTCCTTGTGGAAAATTGAAGTTAAAATAAGCACACTCTAATTTCTGGTGATAAGATAACAATCCTGTAATAGATTATAGATTGGAGGCAATTTCTTTTGCTTGGGTCTGGTGGGTTGGGGGGGCATTTAGCCGAAGTATATACGGGTTCCTTGGGAAAATATGTCAGTCAGGCAATTTACCAGATAAATTGTTAAGTCGTTGGTTCCTTGGAAGCAAGTTAGAAAGATTGTGAAACAGAACAAGTCGATTATAGATTGGAGGCATTTTTGTTTCTGGGGAGGGGAACACTTTTTCATAGCCGAAGTAGCTACTAATTATCCGAGAAAACATGTTGGTAAGCAGTTGATAGGATGAATATTTAAGCCCATTGGTTCCATAGGAGGAAGTCAGTCAGATTGAGAAATAGAACAAATTGATTTTTGACGGAATAAAAAATGCATATATGAACCATGGAATACAACCCTATGACATGCTCGAGAAGGGACAGTACATTGAAATCTATTTTTAGCTAGTTGAGCTGTAATATGCACATTCATTAGTTAGGTGTTTTGAGTTAAGGGTTTATAGTACCATTTATGTAGGATTTATATCTCCAAATAAACTGTCTAAAGATATATTAAAACAGATTTTTGATGAAAAATGGAGGAAATAAATGACTATGATTAAGTCATCATTTTACCAGAACCTTTCTCTTCTCTATAGTTGACTTAATCTATAGATTTTCAAAGGACAATGGATTTAGTGATATAGGTGCTATATGAATATAAAAGGTCATCTCATTAATGAGAAGTATTTAATGATGTAACATCTGCATAGCGAGATTTGATAGAAGTTTAACTATTGACTTAATTGGACAAATTTAGAGAGCAAGAATTAATCAAACAAATCTAAAGAACTTAAGGGATAATTGACCAAATTAGGAATACAAGGGTAGAAATGAATTGACACACACATGGGTAAATTCAGGGGTTTAGCGTAGTGTCGGTGGTGGAAACAGTTTTTGGCGCTTGTAAATCTGCTCAAGACTTGTATAGAGAGCATCACTTTTGAGTTGTGTACGGTGATCTTTGTGATATCTATCCATTAATATATGTTCTTTAATTTTACACATGAATATGCGGTGCAGCAGTTATTTGTTTAATCATTTTCTGAGACTAATTCATGCCTCATCAACTGTTACAGGTGCTCGATGTGTGGCTACTTTACTGCATGAGATGAAGCGTCGTGGCAGGGACTGTCGCTTCGGGGTGGTGTCAATGTGCATAGGTATTCTTCTTCTCCCTCTCTCTCTCTGGGTGCGTGGAGTGTTGCTGGAAACGTATGCTTGTGGCTAACTGTTGTCACTAATTAAATGCAGGCACAGGAATGGGAGCTGCCGCTGTTTTTGAAAGGGGTGATGGCTGTGATGAGCTATGCAACGGCGGTCGGAAAGTCGAAAGCAACAATCTCTTATCCAGGGATTCACTATAGTCGTATTTGATGGGCACATCGCAGAAGCTTCCAATAAATGCAGTTTGGAGTTATTTTATTAGTCATAATAATAAAGTGTAACAAGGGGGCTCTATATTCAGTTAAACAAATAGAACGCAGAAGGCGAGTTCGATCGCCGATATTGTGATACTTTCATGTAATGAAATATTCCTCATTATAGTCTCTCTCTTTTCTTTTCTTTTCCTCTTTTTCATTATTGCACCCCTTCTGCTATATATGTTAATGGACCGGGCTGGGGTGGTCACTCAGGTCGGGTGAAAGGTCCATCAATGTAGAGTACCAGTTGGATGCCAGATCGGATTCTTATTTTTTTTTTAATTCTCTTTAATTTTTTTAATACTTCATAAAATCATATCCTAATAAATTAATAAAGAATTTCATGTATCCTATTAAATTAAGTCATGTTTAAAATATTAATAATAGATATGGTTTAAAAACTTTGAATTATATGATTAATAATAGTGTAACAAGGTGGCTCTATATTCAATTAAACAACTGTTTTTTTTATTTATTATTATTCAATTGCAAAAACGAAGAAGCCCAGATACCACAGGCACAGAGACCTAGGAAAAAAACACTAATTGTCCAGATATAAAGCCTAGAACTTTGCTCTCCGATCAAGACCATCAGCTCCAAGAGGGGTTAATATTCTCTTTGGATTTTGTTTGTAAACACCATATAAATAATATTTTTTAAAAAATTTTAATTTTTTTATTAAAAATTAATTTATTTTATATGTCTTGAATTGTTTTGATGTGTTAATTTTAAAAATAATTTTTAAAAAATAAAAAAATATTTTAATATTTTTAATATAAAAAACACTTTAAAAAATAATAACAACCAAATTCTTATGAGAACATATTTATTTATTTGAGTTGAAGGAAAGATTGTTGGTGTTGTTTTCAATGTATTCATGCAAATAATTGGATGAAATTTTAAATTATAATTATATTTAATTTAATTTTTGATAATTTCATATATATTTTTTACTCAAGCAGATTAAATATATCTAGATGAGCAAAGTTTTTCTGGATGAATATTATAAATATTTGAAACTAGGTTTATATTACTAATTTCATGAATTAAACTTAATTAAAATTAAGATTTGGAGTTAATACATTAATCTAAAACTTGTTCTAAACTATAATAAATAATTTAAACTTAGAACATCAACTGATCAATTGAGTAAAAAAAAAAAAAATTAATTGTAAAAAGAAGAAGAAAAGAACAACTTATATATAAGTTTTTTTTTTAAATCTCATTTTAATCTCAATCCATACTTTTTATCAATTAAGTTTCAAATATTTCATATATCTCTCAATTGGATTTTTTGTCATTTGTTTTTAATATTTGAACTCTAATGGGAGTTTTTTTTATATACTAAAAACAACATCAATTTTAAAAAACAGGGAAAAGGTAACGAATACTGGTATTTTTCAGTCTGACTAAAACAACATTGATTTTGTGAAAATTAATAGAAAGACCATAGAAAGTCTTGTAAATTTAGGATCAAATTTATAGGTTTGTGATCGAATAGTAAATGAGTGCATAGGTTAAGACCAAATTGACTTTCCTAAAAATAATTTATTAAATTATAGTTTTAATATTGAAAAATCTCAAGGCTATAAGAACTAGAGTGGAATACTACTAAATTTTATATGGTTTACCTGAAATAACGAAGGAAATAGAGAATGTTTAGTTGGTAGACACTGCTAGTAGTTCACAGTATTTCGATCTTGGAAAAGTGATGATGCACCTCCCCATCGCCTAGATTAGAGGTTGGCTGCAATGGATTGCCAAGTGTAATTTTTTCACAGAGAAGATTGTTACGCATACGCTTTTTCCTGGTTCGGAAAGAGTAAAATGGAAAAAGCAAGCAACAGGCAACGTGTTCTTCTCGGTCACCTCCATTATTCTTCTTCTTATAACAATCATGAATCCTCTCTTTCTGTAAGTTCAAAAATATTAACGATATTCGATATATTTTGATTTCATGAAAGTTGAAGGATCGATTTGTAGTTCTGAAATTTATGAGAAATCCGTTGCTTTATACCCATTTTTGTAATTGACAAATAGTTTGTGGCTTCATTTATCAATTAATATATATTGTATCTTGATTATTTGTGAAATCAGGCATCTGCTTGTTTAGCTGGAGGTAGCGCGGCATGTGGAGATGATGTCGTTGTTGTGGCGTAAGTAGTAGTTGAAATGATTTTTGCAAAATGTTTTTTTGCATATGCAGTAATGTAAGGTTTAAGTGAATTAACGAGCTTGATTTTTATTTTATTTTTGTATTTTGTGGTTATATAGGGCTTATCGAACACCGCTATGCAAATCAAAGCGTGGTGGTTTCAAGGATACTCATGCTGATGATTTACTAGCATCTGTGTTGAAGGTTTTGAATCTGTTCTTGCTTATTGTTATCATGAATTATGATTATATGTATATGCTTTTTTTTGTGTCAGAATAACAAAACTTGTGTGTATATGTTGTTATTGTGGATATTTGGTTGGTGTAGGCATTGATAGAGAAAACTAATTTAGATGCAAGAGAAGTTGGGGATATTGTTGTGGGCTCGTCATTGGCACCAGGGTCTCAAAGAGCAAGCGAATGCAGAATGGCTGCGCTCTATGCTGGTTTCCCTGGTATGTGTTTTGATCGCTTCTTTGGAGGGCTGTTGGTTATGTTGATGCTTACTTGATTGGATCTTGAATCTGGTCCAGAAACTGTGCCGATAAGGACTGTTAATAGGAAATGTTCGTCTGGGCTTCAGGCAGTTGCTGATGTGGCTGCTTCTATCAAAGCAGGGTTCTATGAAATTGGTAATAGAAATCCTCTAAGCTTTCTTTGAGATGATGTATTGCATTGATGCCATTTTAATTATTAGGCTTTACTTTTTTTATCCCTTTGTTGTAGGCATTGGAGCTGGGTTGGAATCCATGACAGTTAATTCAAGGGCATGGGCTGGAGATGTGAACCCAAAGGTATATTTATTTTTCTCTTCATTCAATTTGTTTCAGAAGGTTTGTTGGTGATTGTTTGTGTTTTGTTACCTATTGATCTGGATTGGATTCTTAAGGTTATGTTGATTATGGCAGGTAAAGCGCTTTCAGGAAGCCCAAGATTGCCTTCTACCCATGGGTGTTACTTCAGAGAATGTTGCACATCGTTTCAGTGTGACAAGGCAGGAACAGGATCAGGCTGCAGTAAGTGCAATTGATCTACTTCGTGGTATATTTTAACATGATTTGTAGTATTAATATTGTTAAATTATGGTCGCTAGGTTGATTCTCATAGGAAGATTGTTAAATTGTTGCTGTTAGGTTGATTCTCACAGGAAGGCTGCCGCTGCTTCTGCTTCTGGCAGATTCAAGGATGAAATCATCCCTGTCGCTACAAAGGTATATTTTAGTTGAATGTCTTGAGAAAATATGCATCTTGATTTATTTCATGTGCTTCCATGTTTGTCATTGCTGGCTTAAGAGTTGAACATGTAATATCTGATTGATGTTGTTTTTTCCTGCTTGAAGATAGTTGACCCTAAAACTGGGGATGAGAAGCCCATAATAGTTTCTGTTGACGATGGGATTCGCCCAAACACATCATTAGCAGATCTGGGAAAACTAAAGGCCGTGTTTAAGAAAGATGGGACCACCACTGCTGGTAAACAACATACACGCTTCTTCTTCTTTTTTATATTTTTGTTAGTTTACTTCGATCCAGTTGATAATGAGGTGGCTCTTCTTCAGGGAATTCTAGCCAAATCAGTGATGGTGCTGCGGCTGTGTTGCTTATGAAAAGAAGTGTTGCTATGCACAAAGGGTTACCCATCCTTGGTGTATTTAGGTAAATAATTCCTACCAACTTATTGTTGTTTATCTATACGCATTCTTGACTTTTAAGTTTTCAAGCTTCACAACCTCATTCAGGGCAATTCCCCTGCAGCTCATTTGTTTTGTAGTCTAGGAAGGTGGTCCTCTATAAACACAAATCTTATTATTTTACTAGAGACATTGTTGTCTTGATGTTGCTTGCCATCTACTATATTAGTTTTCATCTGTAACTAAAATGACGAGAATATGTCAAAGCATTCTCGTTCTCATTTTTCCCATATGAAATTATTTTGTCCATGCAGAACATTTGTTGTTGTTGGTGTGGATCCTGCCATCATGGGTGTAGGCCCAGCTGTTGCAATCCCCGCTGCAGTGAAGGCTGCTGGTCTAGAACTTGAGGATATTGATCTTTTTGAGATAAATGAGGTAAATAGAATTGTATAGTTTTTAATTGTATTTCTACCTTCATCAAACACCCTTTCCAGTTCACTACAATTTGTTATTCCTCGTCCAGGCATTTGCTTCCCAGTTTGTATATTGTTGTAAGAAGCTGGAGCTTGATCTGCAGAAGATCAATGTCAATGGGGGTGCAATAGCAATTGGACATCCTCTGGGGACAACAGGTATTTTGGCTTTCTGCTTTGAATTTCTTAAACTTTGTCAGAAGCTATGATATGTTCAAAACGGGACAGGAAACTGAAAACTTCTTTTTGATTAGATGAGCTATAATTATATTATTAGTGTTCAAATTCACGGGAATACATTATGCTTGTAAATTTGCATAATTCTTGTAATATAGAGCATCACTTTTGATTTGTGCAAGGGAATCATGGCAATAGAGCATCTATGTTAATATATGATCTTTAATTTTAGACATGAATATGAACTGGAGCAGTTGCGTGCTTATTCAAACACTAATTCATGCCTCTTAAATGTTACAGGTGCTAGATGTGTGGCTACTATATTGCATGAGATGAAGCGCCGTGGCAGGGACTGTCGCTTCGGAGTGGTTTCAATGTGCATAGGTATTCTCCTCCTCTCTCTCTCTCTCTCTGCATGTGTGTTTGTGGAGTATTGCTGGAACATATGCTTATGACTAACTATTGTCACTAAATGCAGGCACAGGAATGGGAGCTGCTGCTGTTTTTGAAAGGGGGGATGATTGTGATGAGCTCTGCAATGCTCGGAAAGTCGAAAGCAACAATCTCTTATCCAAGGATTCACGATAGTCGCATTTGATGGGCACATCACAGAAGCTTCCAATAGTACATGCTGGATTTATTTTATTAATCATAATAAAAGTGTAATAAGGTTGTTAATTATATTAATTTAAAGAAAACTAGAATGCAGGACATCAGTTTCATTTTGATATTTTCCTGTAAATGAGCTATTCCTCATTATTCATTTTTTTTTTTTTTACGGATCTCATTATACCTCCTTTTCAGGTCTACCTCGTCGTCCATTGTTACAGTGACGCAAATTCTCTTCCTTATCAAACGCGACCTTAGAATGTCAAGAGATTTACAAACGCGGTTTGGAACAGATGTGCATGCATATACCTTATCTTAGAGATATTTGAACTTGCAAGAAGTGCCCAAATTCCTTGAACCAGCCACAGAAACGATAAAGGCACGCCTTGGATTACTACTTACTAGCCAGGGTCACACCGTCCCAAGTTCCTCATCATGTATTTGCAGTGGCAAAAGAATTGCAGGAGTCGGTGTGTTGCGCTTCACGGTGTTTACATCTCAGCGAAACTCTGAGACGATATTCTGCTGACTCCCAAGCTCAGGAAACTGTAGTGTGGGAAAGCAAGAATATGCCTGCCAACCTTTGCTTTTAAGCCCTCGCAGTAGCATTACTTTTTTCACTAAACGGTCGGTTCAACGAGCTATGAGTTTTTTGTAATGAGGTACTTAGCACTATCAATTTGTACCATTGAGGTCTCCATCTTTTAAGTTTCCTTCGTCAAGTTCAACCCTTGGTACTTATAGTTCAGAGAGCTAACATCTTTTGGCCGTTGATCCCTAATGGAGCTAGTTGGCTGTTAGCTTTGGATATTCTTTGAAATATGTTTTAGTCATAAAAAACCTCCCTGGGACACTCGACATGTGAGCTTTTATACACTGGTTAGTAGCAACTAGTGCAGTAGCGCGCATAGCAACCTTTACGATTTCAAAGATAAATCTTACAAGAATTTAAGACTGAAATTTATATCTTGAATTCTTGTGCGGACACATCTTGTAATAAGAGTCCATTCGCATGGCATTTGCTTTTCCACCTCACAGCATCCTTTAAAAGATAAAGAACTGCTTTGAAATAATTTGTTCGATGCGACAAATACTAAGGTAAGGCTGCATGGCAAGCATTCAAAAGCCATAAGATGTATGCATTTGACATCAGCAATCTGATACATGCCGCTTACTATGGATGATCAAAAGCAAGGCAGTAATACATGAACACTGAAATCTGCAAGCTCAAGCTTGCACATGCTACTCCATGCAGCATTTCTCCCTGATCAGGTCAGCGAACTAAAGGGAACTTGATTTCACAGACCAATGGACAGAGGTTGTCGGTTCACTGATTGATGCTCCAGATTATGCAGGATGTGGCTTCCCTTTGCTTCAACTTCATCAAAAATTTGGTCAAGGATTCCACTACAGAATTACGCGGCTTTGGTTCCACCCCAGTCCACAAACAAGCCCAACAGGCAACCACAAATAAATCTCAAAATTACAGAAGGAAGCCACCCTTACCAACATATCAACTAATCAGCTAATATAAAAAGTAGATAGAAGAAATAATGCATAGGTTTCAAATTTCCATAAGAGAAGCAAAACAGACATGTGATGATTACCTTTCCTAAAGGTCAATGGTCTATCAATTTAAATTGGAACATCTTTGTTAGCACATTTGGTATTATGCTACAAATTATTTTTTAAAAGTATTTTTCATGTAAATGCATCAGAATAATTTTTTTTATATTTTTAATATCAGTATATCAAAATTATTAAAAATTACTAAAAAAATTAATTTGATATTTTTTAAAATAAATATATTTTTAAAAAATATCTAAAAATAAAAGTTATCGCACTCCCAAATAGGTAATGAAACACTTAATTCAATAGTGCAAAATCAAGAAGTTATAGACAACTTGCAAATCGAGCATGATGTTTTCCTACTGAACTATGGATCAATACACTACCCAGAAAAAATGAAATAAAGCAATCAAATACATGTGGTTTATGATAAAAAAAAAATACAACAAAATACTTCTGAAGTTGTAAAGAATGAAATTCCTACTTCTTTGTGAAATTTATGTAAACAAGGGAGATGAAGTTTTTTTCCTCCAATAACAGGGGCTTCAAGACAGAATGCACATGTCTTTTCAAAGTTGTTAGTCTGCATGCTGTATAGCAAAAAACAAAAAAGATTAGCAAATGCACATGCAAAAAACACTATCTGGTTAACAATCTAAATGCTTTCTTGACTTGAAGCATGCATGATACGATATGTGTGAATATGTGCTTGGATGCTGATATTCAACATACATGTCGAGAATTGCTCTCTTCAAGGGCCGACAACATTTCATTATCATTTTTACCAAAAAAATGCATAGTATGGAGCATAATTTGTATTTTATATATAAAAAAAAAGGGATAAAAGCTCAATAGGCAAGGCCACTCCAAGTGATCATTAGTTTCCATTAAGATATTTTAAAACCAGACATATAGTCAAGCTACATACTACTACATAATATCACCTACCCTAACCACCAAACTATTTTTCATAAAATAACTAATTTTCTAAACCGCATGTTTAATTACTTCAAGAATATTGAAAGAGCAACTATTACTATATGAACACGCACCAACAAGTAGCAAAGCAATAATATATTCCAATTATGAACGAATTTCAGATAAGAGTTAAGAGAATTTATGAAAAAGGATAACTCACAGCAGGGACACTCTCGAAACTCAATTTAATAATTTCACACACATATATATTAACAACGAAGCAAGTAAATCAATATTAGGACCACTTAAAAGGATCACACCTTAAACCGACAAGCTATTGGATAACGTTAACTCCTTGGAAGCATTCAAGCATTGATGAAATTTATTGCCACACAAACAATTGTCAGTTTGTTATTAGGATTCAGGTTGAAAGGAAATTATCATAATTGCACGTTGTTTGTAGTCTCACTCACATCAAGAAGTTTAAAAGATTGACAGTATTCAAATCAGCTCTCTTTACAGTTTGATCTTTCAAGCAGACAGAAACCATATAAAGAGACCTGAGCAACAACATGCTTGCTTAACTTTGTCTTCCAAAGTAGAATTTTTTAGCTCAAGATAGTATGATTATTAAACAGTTTTCATCCAGCCAAATTATAGGTATATATGTTGTGTTGTTTATTGCCAACAAATGAAGGGCCACTAATAGCTAAGTCTTTTGAGCTACAGAAGTATAAAATATAAAGCATAGAACGGTCTTTTCAAATGCTCAACACAATCATGTAACATAAAGCAGTGAGCAAAGAACACAACTTGGCAAACAAAAAAAAAACATCTTACTCATTAAAATCACGTTGAACTCGAAACACACGACTAGCTGTCAATGAAGCCTCTTAATTTTCCAACATATCAAGTCTTTGCAGTAAGAAACAAGAACTCAATTTGTTATATTACCATGCATGCACACATGCCTACCATCCAGAGGATGAAATTTCTCATGACAATAATTAAATAGCATGGAGAGAGTTAAATGAACAACAAACCAGCTCTAATTATGATGCAGAAAAAAAATTATCTCACAGTTTCTTACACAACAACCACGAGAAACATATGGTAATTATACAACAAACAAAAAAAAAAGAAACACATAAACTAAATAATAGCTTGAGATACTTTCTCATCCAAAAATGAAGTAATAACTCCTAAATCAATGCTGGTGTCCCTAAAGAATAGGAGCAGTAAGCATATGAATTATTTGTCTAAGGATTAGCTTCTGTTACTACCGACTTTAATTCAAGAGCTTTGAAGATTTGGATGCAGTTTGATTAGTACTTAAAAGTGCATTTTTGTCATGGTTTTATATCATCATTTTGCACTTGAAGTATCAATAACTCCTTAACTAAAGCATGTTTTATAATAACATATCTAATAATA
>NW_011500094.1:390307-390378 GCF_000495115.2 Populus euphratica
ACAACCAAGTCATCCGCTCAAAAGACTGATGCTTAATTCCAAACCCTTTTCAACAAACAACCATTCTTCTC
>NW_011501943.1:0-28943 GCF_000495115.2 Populus euphratica
TCATAATTTAGGGGAGTTAAAATCAACTTCTGTAACTCTCTTACTTGCTGATAGATCTGTAAAAGTGTCTAAAGGAATAGTTGAAAATGTGTTAGTACAAGTAGATAAATTCGTTTATACTGTGGATTTTATTGTCTTAGACACATAACCTGTTGAAGCATGTAATTTATTTTCTGTTATTTTAGGACGTCAATTTCTTACAACTTTTAATGCATTGATTAATTGTAGGAATGGATTAATAAAGTTATCATTGGGAAACATAACATTGGAGATGAATATTTTTAACATTTGCAAGCAACCTGGAAATGATAATGATTTACAAGAAGTAGATTTTACTAAAGAATTAGTTTATAATCAACTTGAATATACTTTGAGTAAAATTGAGTTGGATGAATTTGAAGATTTGCAAATGATTTATTCTTAGGAAGAAATCACGAATGAAAAAGACCAAAAATATTGATGCGGATCTTTTATCAAGAGTGACAACATATTCAACATCCGTCATTACATCAATCGATGATTACTTTCCTAATGAATCCTTACTTTCTATTAGTTTAATGCCTTGTTTTGCTAAAAATATTAATTTTCTTGCTTCAGGATTTTTATCAACTCACTAGAGTACCGAAGAAAAAAGAAAGTTTTTAAGTGACGTGCAAATTTTTTATTGGGATGACCTTTACTTATTCAAATATTATCCTGATCAAATATTTGAAAGATGCATTCTCGACAATTAGGTAAGTAATATTATTAAATTTTGTCATTCTAAGGCATGTGGGAGTCATTTCTCGTCAAAAAAGACAACTGCAAAAATCTTACAAAGTGGATTTTACTGGTCCTCTATGTTCAAGGCCTCAAATATGTTCTGCAAAGCTTATGGAAATGGTCAAAAGTTAGGATTTATTTCATAATATAAGAAATTATTAATTAATCTTCTATTGAGTTTTAAGAAATATCCTGATGGAGATATGCATTGTGCATTTCATGACTTATGATCTCATTTCCATAAAGAACATGTTCGATATAATCTTCAGAATCTGACTAAAAAAGATCATGTTTGCTTGTTTTTAAGAAAACTGGATGGAAAGCCTATTCTCGACCCATAAAGGGCGTTTAAGTTGTTCTTTAATGTAAAACAAAGAGAAGGTATGAGCCATAATCACTACTTGTACATACACATATTTTTTTAAGAAAATATAATATAATATAAATAAAGAGAGTGAGGCTCCAATTGGCCTACATATAGGTAGTATAATTGCATTTTCAAGTTCTCATTTATAAAATCTTCTCTTCCTTCCCTTTATTTCTACTCAACCTATACATTCAACATATATAGAAGTGTGTAGAAATGACAGGTTCCTCAAGTCATCACATAAGAAACATTTGTATCTTCGGTGGATCTAGTCCTCGAAAGGAATTAGAGTTTTTAGAATCATCAAATCATCTTGGTCAAGTACTAGCTGAGAGAAAGATTCATTTAGTATATGGGGAAGGCAGCCTTGGGTTAATGGAAGGAGTGTCAAAGCTTTAGTACAAGGGGAGATCATTATAAAAACAATTGGAGAGGAACTATAGGTCTTCACAATGTCTGATCGAATGAATGCAATGTTTAAACACGTTGATGCCATCATTGCCTTACCAAGTGGTCTGGGCACACTAGAAGAGATCTTTTATATTTCCTCTCAGGCTCAACTATACATTCACTATAAACCCATAGGTCCGTTAAATGTTAATGATTTTTATGATAAGTTGTTGTCTTTTTTATCATGTTGTGGAACAAGAATTTCGAACATCTTCAGTACAACAAATCATAATATCTACTGCTACTGCTGAATAATTGATTGACCAACTACAATATTTCATTCCTATAATTGATCCCTCCATGAATCGCATAAATTGGTCAACTAAGGAAAGCCATAAAAAGCTTAAATTGAATTTGAGCCTTTGTTTCTGAATCCTTGTATCTTTTGATTTTATTAATAACATATTATTTTACTTTGTTATTTCTTATATTTGTTTAAGTGTGTTTCAGGTTTGTCAGTGTTCGTTGTTTCAGGTGATGTTTTTTATATTGTATCTTTCTACCTTAGGATATTGAGGACAATGTCTCGTTTTGGTTCGGGGAAATGGTAGTAGTTGATATTAAAAAAATTAACTAACTGTGTTTTCTATTTTATAAACCATTTTCAAAACTGTTGTTACTAGAATAACAGAGTAAATGAGTTCTTTTGTTAAGGTGACTCTTGAGACACATCTTAGTAAATATTCTTAATAAGGTCTATTAGAATACTTCTTAAAATATTTATGTTTACTAACTCTCACATTATTATCACTTAATTCTATTCATATACATATTTAACAAGTTTCTTAAACTTTTATTTTCACACACAAACTTTAACATATGATTATGGGTTGCATACTGGATTATTACATTATTTATATTCTTTTGTTAAAGGTAACAACTAAGGAAAAAGGGATAGTATATAATTTAAGAAAAAAAAGAAATAATAATAATAAAAAAACTAGAAAAATGATGATAATAAAAACATAGATAGTTTTAGTTTCGTAGCCTCCCTAACCTAAATAATTAAGCCCGAATGGATGTTTTAACACCTAATATCCTAAAGTCGACTGACTTAAGAGCTATTGGCTTAACGCTTGTTATATGGGCTGAGGAGAAAAGCTTATAGGAATCAAAAACTGTACTATCTATGTATCAGTATCTGCAACCCGAGTTATTAAGCTTACAGGGGTGTCTCAATACCTAATACCTTAAGAGCAACTGGTTTGGAAGTCATTAACTGAAAACTTGTTACATGGGTTAAAAACGTATTGTGTTCTAAATTATATGTATATATATTAATAAAAAGAAAAAAAAAGGAGAAAAAGATAATAACCTCAATTCAAGGAAGTTAACCTTAAACATTAAAACAAAAATTTTGTTTTCTTCCAAGTAAAGCTCTATAACTATGTGTTGATATATTGAGTAAAAAAGGAAGGTTTCTTAATATCTTGTTTAAACGATATTGGGCAGATATGTAAATTTAATGAGAGCTTGTTTATTTGAATAGATTAATGAAAGTTGAATGATAAATGTCTTGTTGTGTGGAATTTGCAAATTATTTTTCTATTTTAATGTTTTAATTACTAAGGACTAATAATAAGCTAGTTTGGGGGTGTGATTAGTACTTAAAAGTGCATTTTTATCAAGGTTTTATATCATCATTTTGCACTTGAAGTATCAATAACTCCTTAACTAAAACATGTTTTATAATAACAAGTCTGATATTATATGATACCTTTAATTTATGGTAAATGTTTATCTTAAATACAGACCTATTGACACGACGAAAAGATTGATGTCTTCTCCCAAGTATAGGAGTGTCAAAGTAATAAATAACCCGGCAAGACCGAGGTCGAACCACAGAGAGGTTAATTGTATAAATTATAGATGACAATAATACAACAACAACAACAATAACAACAACAATAATAATAGTAGCAATAATAATACTAATAATAATAGTAGTAGTAGTAATAGTAATAACAATAATAATAACAATAATAATAATAATAATAATAATAATAATAATAAAGAAAAAAAAAGTAGTAGTAGTAGTAGTAGTAGTAGTAGTAGTAGTAGTAGTAGTAGTAATAGTAGTACTAATAATAATAAAGGAGAAGAAGAAGAAAAAGAAGATGAGAACTTTGAGATAGAAAGATTAACGTAAGGATTAAACAATGATAATAATAAACGTCAAGGTTAGAGGTTTTACTGATGGTATATCAAACAAGTATAGTATAAACTCTTATTATTCAATTGGAAATCACACACAAAGGAGGTTCCAATTAGATTATAGATTGTTAATATGATTACATTAGTCATCTTATTCGATTAATGCTAGTACTTGTAAATCTCGTCAAGCATTCATGATTATAACTTATGTTAACAACAAATCAAGTTTCTTTCATAGCTCAGGTGTCGGTTATACCATACAGTATGAACTATGAAAGTGCCAAGCATTTGTTGTACCAAGTGTTACATAATATAAATCAAGATTAGTCATTTAACAAGCAAAGTATTAAAGAGTGAACAAGATAACAAATACAAAACATGTTAGTATCAAACATTAAAGTCCATATTAGGTTTACACTATACTTATTCTTACACCATTAGTGTAACCTTTTCACCTTGACATAATAAACTTAGCTAGACATAATGAAAGAAAGAAAAATAAATAAACAAAATAAGAACATAAATAAGATAAAATTTAACTAAGTAAATGAAAGGCATAAACATGATATTAATGAAAGCAAAGCATAAACATTACAAAAAATACAAAGAGAGAAAGCAAGAGCATGATCTTGATCTGGAAACCAAGATGCCTAAATGCATGGCAAATGCCTCCTTTTATAGGCCAAAATTAGAAACTATTGATTTGATGACTAATTGATGAGTGGGTGACCAACTCTTGACTTGGTGGCAATCCTTATCTTCTCTTGTCTGCCCAAAACATCATTGATAATGTCAAAATTGGAGCCACTTGAAACATGAAAGTTGTAGGCAATTGTCTCAGCTTTTTTGTATAAACAATTCAGCTCATTTGGACTTTTAGAACTCCAGATATGGCCAAAATACTGAACAGTGCTCGGGCTGGAGGACAGATTCGGGCTTCTTTGTTGTTGCTATAATTTGGACTTGAAAATGGACTTTTTAGATCTTAGGCTCCATATGAAAGTTGTAGGCCTATGTCTTACCTTTCCATCCATATAAAATAGACATAAATCTGAGATCTATAGCTCCAGATATGACTCAATTACCGAATAGTGTTCAGGTTTAGATTGCACCGACATCTCTTTTCTAATTTTGGTCATCTCTTTGCCCTTGTAATTTAAGTTCTTAAAGTCACCAATCAATCCTTTCATTTATGTGATAGGCCTGCATTTAAAATGAACATTTACCATAAATTAAAGGTATCTTATACTATCAGACTTGTTATTATAAGACATGCTTTAGTTAAGGAGTTATTGATACTTCAAGTGCAAAATGATGATATAAAACCATGATAAAAATGCACTTTTAAGTACTAATCACACCCCCCCAACCAACTTATTACTAGTCCCTACTAATCAAAACGTTAAAATAGAAAAACAATTTGCAAATTCCATAAAGCAAGGTATTCATCATTTAACTTCCATTAATCTATCCAGATAAACAAACTCTCGTTAAATTTATATACGTGCTCAATACCTCTTAACAAGATATTCATAAACCTTTCTTTTGTGCTTAATGTATCAACACATAATTATGGGGCTTTTCTTGGAAGAAAACAAAATTTTTGTTCTAATATTTAAGGTTAACTTCCTTGGGATGGGATTATTATTTTTGTCTTTTTTTTTTAGTATATATACATATAATTTAAAACACCATGCATCTTTAACCCATGTAATAAGCTTTTAGCTAATAACTCCCAGACCAGTTGGTCTTAGGGCATTAGGTGTTAAGACACCCTTATGAGCTTAGTAACTTGGGTCGCAGATACTGATATGTAGATAGTGCAATGTTTGATTCCCTTAAGCTTTTCTCCTCAACCCATGTAACAAGCGTTGGGCCAATAGCTCCCAAGTCAGTTGACTTTAGGTTATTAGGTGTTAAAACACTCCTTCGGGCTTAATTGCTTAGGTTAGGGAGGCTACGAAACCAAATTTATCTACATTTTTATTATTATCATTTTTTCATTTTTTTTTCTTTTTTTTTTTAATTATATACTATCCCTTTTCCTTAGTTGTTACCTTTAACAAAAGAACATAAATAATGTAATAATCCAATATGCAACCCACAATCATATGTTAAAGTGTGTGTGTGTAAATTAAGGCTTAAGAATACATGGTAAATAAGTATATGAGCAGAATTAAAAGATAACAATGCGAGAGTTTGTAAATCTAAATATTTCAAGAAGTATTATGATAGACCTTGTTACGAATGATTACTAAGATGCGTCTCAAGAGTCATAAAAGTTCTCCTTAATCTGCCATCATAGTAACAACAATTTTGCACATGCTTTATGAAATAGAAAACACAGTTTTTTTTAGTTACTACCCTCTCCCCCCAACTAAAACAAGACATTGTCCTCAATGTTTAAAGGTAGAAAGATAGAGTATAAAAGATATCACCTGAAATAACAAACATTGACAAACCTGAAACACACTGAAACAAATATAAGTAACAACAAAACACAATAATAAAACCAAAAGACACAAAAATTCACAAATGAAGACTCAAATCCAATCTAAGCTTTTTACGGCTTTCCTTAGTTGACCAATTTATACGACTCATGGAAGGATCAATTACAGGAATGAAATATTGTAGTTGGTCAATCAATTGTTCAGCAGTAGCAGCAGAGATTATGATTTGTGGTGCAGAAGATGTTAGAAATTCTTGTTCCACAGCATGATCAAGAAAAGACAACAACTTATCATAATAACCATTAACATTTAACAAACCTATGGGTTTATGGTGAATGCGCAGTTGGGCCCAAGAGGAAATATGAAAGATCTCTTCCAATGTGCCTAGACCACCTGGTAAAGCAATGAAGGCATCAGCATGGTTAAATATTGCATTCATTCGAGCTGACATTGTGGAGACCTGAAGTTCCTCTCCAATTGTTTTTCCAATGATGTCCCCTTGTGCTAAAGCTTCAGGGACGACCCCCAAAACTTGACTACCTCCTAAAAATGCAGTTATTGACACACCTCCAATTAACCTAAGACTGCCTCCCCCATACACTAAATGAATCTTTCTCTCAGCTAGCACTTGACCAAGATGATTTGCTGATTCTAAAAACTCCTTTTCTTTCCCAGGACTAAATTACCGAAAACACAAATATTTCTTATATGATGACTTGAGGAACTTGCCATTTCTACACACTTCTGTATTTGTTGAATGTATGGGTTGAGTAGAAATGAAAGGAAGGAAGAGAGGGTTTTATAGATGAGAAATTAGAAAGGCAATCATAACACATATACGTAGGCCAGCTAGAGTCTCACACTCTCTCTCTCTCTCTTTATTTATTTATTTATTTACTTTTGAAAAAGCATGTGTATGTACAGGTAGTTGTGATTGTGGCTCATATCTTCCCTTGGTTTTACATCCAAGAACGGCTTAAACGCCCTTTATGGGTCGAGGATAGGCTTCCCATCCAGTTTTCTTAAAAACTGGCAAACAAGGCTTTTTTAGTCAGATTCCCAAGACTAAGTCGATCATGTTCTTTATGAAATAGTGGTCATAAATCATGAATTGCACAATGCACATCTCCACTAGGATGCGTCTTAAGAGTCAATAGAAGATTATCTAAAGACTCCTTGCTCAGGCCATCCTCAATGAATTGTATTTTATCTTCATGGTTTATAGATACCATTCCTAAAGAACAACATTGTGCATTACAAGTCCATCTAGCACATCGATGACAGACTTTCAGTCATTTTACATGACGTTTCTTTGCAAAAGTGCTTTTACTTGTTCTAGGCATGTGTGAAATGAAGGAGTTAGAGGACTCACCTGATAATCGGACCTTTGCTTCAATCAACCAGCGAATATCTTCAGGAATTCCATGATTCATTAACAATCTCAATCTTGCACATCTAGCACGATAAATTTTTTGTAATCGCATTTTGAGGCAGAGCGGGAAAATACTTTTTCAATTTTTCAAGATTAGTGTCCATTTTCAAATGAGAATTGGAAGAGAGATTCAAAGAATTGCATAAATATATACACAGATATCAGTTATTGTGGGAAACTGAAAGAACCGACTTAAGTCACGGAGTACCGTTATCCGCCATTTGACAGAGATAAGAGAAACTAACAAAAATCACTCAAAAAGAAACAAAAATAAAATAAAATAAAATAAAATCAATCTTTATATACAGGATCACCCAAATTCAATAGAGTCATGTTTAACTGAAAAATTATCAAAGTAAACTTTCAGACGATGTCCATTTACCTTGAAAACATTGTCATTCTTTGGATTCTCGATGTCATAGGCCCCATATAGATACACATGTTTCACAATAAAAGGACCGCTCCATCTTGATCTTAATTTTCCAGGAAATAAATGCAGTCGAGAATTATAAAGAAAGACTTTTTGACCAACATTGAATATTTTTCTCAGTATTTTCTTGTCATGAAACTCTTTAATTCTTGCTTTATGAATTCTTGAATTTTCATATGCATCATTTCTTATTTCCTCAAGCTCAGTTATTTGTAATTTTCACAGTTGACTAGCATCATCCAGATTTGAATTGAAAGCTTTAATAGCCCAATAAGCTTTATGTTCAAGTTCCACAGGCAAGTGAAAAGGTTTTCCATAGACTAGTCTATAAGGTGACATACCTAATGATGTTTTATAAGCAGTTCGATAAGCCTAAAGTGCATCATTAAGTCTTAAACCAGTCTTTCCTATTAGGGTTCACTGTTTTCTCCAAAATATGTTTGATCTCCCTATTAGCAAGCTCTACTTGTCCACTTGTTTGAGGGTGATAAGGGGTGACAACTTTGTGTGTGATTCCATATTTCTTCATTAAAGACTCAAATGGCTTGTTGCAGAAATGTGTTCCACCATCACTTATTATGGCTCGAGGGACTTCAAATCGACTCAAAATATTTTCTTTCAAAAACTTTATCACTGTTTTGTGATCATTGTTTCGACTTGGAATTGCCTCTATCCATTTTGAAACATAATCTACTACGACTAATATGTATAAGAAACCAAATGATGGAGGGAATGGACCCATGAAATCTATACCCCAGCAGTCAAAGATCTCAATGACAATAATAGGCTTTAAAGGCATCATATGATGTTTTGAAATAGATCCCAACTTTTGACAATTTTCACAAGACTTGCAAAATGCATGTGAGTCTCTGAACATGGTGGGCCAATAAAATCCACTTTGTAAGATTTTTGCAACTGTCTTTTTTGACGAGAAATGGCCCCCACATGCCTCAGAATGACAAAATTTAATGACACTACTTACCTCATTATCAGGAATGCATTTTCGAAATATTTGATCAGGACAATATTTGAATAAATAAGGATCATCCCAATAAAAGTTCTTCACTTCGTTCAAGAACTTTCTTTTATCTTGGGTACTCCAATGAGCTGGCAATTGTCCAGAAACAAGAAAATTGACAATATTAGCGAACCAAGGCATTGTAGAGACAGAAAGTAAAGATTCATCGGGAAAGTAGTCATCGATTGTTGTGATGCCAATTTTCAAATCTGTTGTCAATTTTGACAAGTGATCTGCGACAACATTTTCGCTGCATTTCTTATCTTTGATTGTGATATCAAATTCTTGAAGTAATAAAATCCACCGCACCAATCTAGCCTTAGAATCTTTCTTAGAAAGAAGATATTTCAATGCTGCATGATCACTAAAAACAACAACAGGTGAGCCAACAAGATAAGATCTGAATTTTTCACATGCAAATACTACTGCAAGTAATTCTTTTTCAGTGGTGGTATAATTCATTTGAGCACTATTTAAAGTTTTACTTGCATAGTAAATTACATAAGGTTTCTTATCTTTTCTTTGTTCCAAAACAGCACCGATGGCATAATCACTAGCATCACACATTATTTCAAAAGGTAATGACCAATCAGGAGGTTGAATGATAGGAGCACAAGTAAGCAAGTTTTTAAGTTTAATAAAGGCTTCTTCACAATGTTCAGTCCATTCAAAAATAGTATCCTTTGTTAGAAGGTTACTTAAAGGCTTAGATATTACACTAAAATCTTTGATGAACCTTCTATAAAAACCATCATATCCTAGGAATGATCTAACATCTTTAAGAGATTTTGGTGTCGGCAAGTTTGCAATTAACTCGATTTTAGATTTGTCAACCTCAATTCCTTTTGATGAAATAATGTGACCAAGTACAATGCCGTTTGTTACCATAAAATGACATTTTTCCCAATTCAGCACAAGATTCTTCTCTTCACACCTGGTCAAAACCTTTCTAAATTAGTCAAACAATCATCAAATGAATCGCCAAAAATAGAAAAATCATCCATGAAAATCTCAAGAAAATGTTCAACCATATCACTAAATATACTAAGCATGCATCTTTGAAATGTGGCTGGTGCATTACATAATGCAAAAGGCATCCTTCGATATGTAAAAGTACCAAATGGACATGTGAAATAGTCTTTTCTTGATCTTCCAATGTAATTTCAATTTGGTTGTAACCCGAATAGCCATCTAGGAAACAATAAAATTCATGACCTGCAACTCTTTCTAGGATTTGATCCATGAAAGGTAAAGGGCAATGATCTTTTCTAGCCATTGAATTAAGTTTCCTATAGTCAATGCACATGCGCCAACAAGTAACAGTTCTAGTGGGAATTAACTCATTGTTCTCATTTGTTATCACAGTGACTTTAGACTTCTTGGGTACAACTTGGGTAGGACTTACCCATTTGCTATCAGAAATAGGATAAATGATTTCATTATCTAGAAGTTTAATGGCTTCATTTTTCACTACTTCTTTCATATTAGGATTTAGCCTTCGTTGCATTTCTCTAGAGGGTTTAGCATTTTCCTCTAAATAAATTCTATGTGTACAAATCAAAAGATTAATTCCTTTTATATCAGCTATGGTCCATCCTAATGCATTTTTGTGCATTTTCAGAGTTTGTAATAACTTACCTTCTTGATGTGCATTAAGTTTGGAAGAGATTATTACCGAAAAAGTTTCATTTTCTCCCAAAAATAAGTATTTGAGATTAGATGGCAATGGCTTCAAATCAGGTTTTGGTGGTTGAACACTTGAAGGTATGGACTTAATTGATCGTGGTGGCAATTCCTCAATTTGTGGCCTCCAATTACTTGTCTTTGATTCTTCCTAAAAATAAATCATTTCCAAATCATCAGATTCATCAATCTCAATTTCACTGGAAGTGGTTGGAAATTGATCATAAATTAATTTTTCAGTAAAGTCCACTTCCTGTAAATCATTATCATATCTAGGTTGCTTGCAAATGTTGAAGATATTCATCTCCAATGTCATGTTTCCAAATGATAGTTTCATCAGTCCATTCCTACAATTAATCAATGCATTAGAAGTTGCAAGAAATGGACATCCTAAAATAACAGGAAATGAATTACATACTTTAACAGGTTGTGTGTCCAAGACAATAAAATCCACAGGATAAATGAATTTATTGACTTGTACTAACACATCTTCAATTATTCCTCTAGGCACTTTTATAGATCTATCGGCAAGTAAAAGAGTTATAAAAGTTGGTTTTAACTCACCTAGATTGAGACTCTGAAAAACTGAATATGGAAGTAAATTCACACTAGCACCTAGATCAAGTAAGGCTCTTTTAATTTTATGCTCTCCAATAAAGCAAGAAATTGTAGGAAAACTAGGGTCTTTATATTTCAAAGCATTATTGTTCTGAAGAATAGCACTTGTTCGGCTAGAAAGGCTTTCTTTTTCACATTCAGTTTCCTCTTCACAGTGCATAGATCTTTCAAAAATTTAGCATAGGAAGGAACCTGTTTAATAGCATCCAGCAAAGGTATATTGATCCTTACCTGTTTGAAAATTTCAAAAATTTCAGAGTTGTGATTGATTTTCCTTTGTTTGGTCATAGCTTGAAGAAATGGAAGTGCTAGCAGAAAATCAATCTTTTCTTTGCAATTTTCAGATTCAACCCCTTCCTTACCCTTAGAGATTGACTCATCATCTTTCTCATAAGGTTCAAGAGAGAGTTTTTCAATAACCTTACCACTGCGCAGAATAGTGACTAATTTGACTTGATCCATGTGTTGGCTTCCGGAACTACTTGCATTTGCATTGTATTCCCCTTGGGATTTTGTTGTGGTTGAGATGGAAACTTACCTTTCTCTTGGAAACTGAGAGCAGATGTTAATTTTGCAAGAGTATGTTTAAAATCTGTCATGTTTTGAGCAAGTTGAGTATTGATTATCTCTTGCTTTTCAATGAATGCATGCAATGTTTCCTCAAGATTTCTTCTAGGAGGTGGAGCATAAGGAGGTGCATATCCATGAGAATTTTGGAAATTGTGGTGTGCTTGAAATGGTAGTTGTGAAGTTTGTGCATTGTTGTTCTCACTCTTCCAACTAAAATTTGGGTGATTTCTCCAACCAGGGTTGTATGTTTGGGAGTATGGGTTGTGGTTGGCCCTTTGGAAACTGTTTAAAGCATGGGCTTGTTCATGGAAACATTCCTTAAAAGAAGGCAAGGTTGGACAATCATTGGTTGAATGTTCATTTGTTTCACAGATTTGACACGCAATGTTTTTAATAGATTTTAATTGACCACTCTTTTTCAATTCTAGTGCCTCGACTTTTCTAGCTAAAGATGCAAACTTGGCTTGAAGGTCATGATTTTCCCTAAGGTTGTACATACCTCCACTAGATTTATGAGGTTGAGTTTTACTCGGTGCCTCATAAGTACCTGCGGTGTCCCAATTTTAAGCATTTTCAGCTAACAAGCCTAAGTACTCCATTGCTTCATCAAGGTCTTTATCTTCAAAAGTTCCATTGCACATCAATTCAACCATTTGCCTATCTTTAGGTGTTAACCCTTCATAGAAATGTGAAACCAATCTCCATGTTTCAAAACCATGATTAAGGCAAGTACTAAGCAAGTCTCGAAACCTATCCCAACATTGGTAAAATGTTTCTCCTTGTTTTTGAGTGAAAGTGGTGATTTGTCTTTTGAAAGAGTTTGTTCTATGAGATGGGAAAAACTTTTTTAAAAATTATAGATGACAATAATACAACAACAATAACAATAAATTATAGATGACAATAATACAACAACAATAACAATAACAACAACAATAATAGTAGTAGCAATAATAATACTAATAATAGTAGTAGTAGTAGTAATAGTAATAACAATAATAACAATAATAATAATAATAATAATAAAGAAAAAGAAGGAGAAGAAGAAGAAGATGATGAGAACTTTGAGATGGAAAGATTAACGTAAGGATTAAACAATGATAATAACAAATGTCAAGGTTAGAGGTTTCACTGATGGTATGTCAAACAAGTATAGTATAAACTCTTATTATTCAATTGGAAACCACACACAAAGGAGGTTCCAATTAGATTATAGATTGTTAACATGATTACATTAGTCATCTTATTCGATTAATGCTAGTACTTGCAAATCTCGTCAAGCATTCATGATTATAACTTATGCTAACAACAAATCAAGTTCCTTTCATAGCTCAGGTGTCGGTTATACCATACAATATGAACTATGAAAGTGCCAAGCATTTGTTGTACCAAGTGTTATACAACATAAATCAAGATTAGTCATTTAACAAGCAAAGTATTAAAGAGTGAACAAGATAACAAATACAAAACATGTTAGTATCAAACATTAAAGTCCATATTAGGTTTACACTATACTTATTCTTACACCATTAGTGTAACCTTTTCACCTTGACATAATAAACTTAGCTAGACATAATGAAAGAAAGAAAAATAAATAAACAAAATAAGAACATAAATAAGATAAAATTTAACTAAGTAAATGAAAGGCATAAACATGATATTAATGAAAGCAAAGCATAAACATTACAAAAAATACAAAGAGAGAAAGCAAGAGCATGATCTTGATCTGGAAACCAAGATGCCTAAATGCATGGCAAATGCCTCCTTTTATAGGCTAAAATTGGGAACTATTGATTTGATGACTAATTGATGAGTGGGTGGCCAACTCTTGACTTGGTGACAATCCTTATCTTCTCTTGTCTGCCCAAAACGTCATTGATAACGTCAAAATTCGAGCCACTTGAAAAAATGAAAGTTGTAGGCAATTGTCTCAGCTTTCTTGTGTAAAAACTTCAGCTCATTTGGACTTCTAGAACTCCAGATATGGCCAAAATATTGAACAGTGCTCAGGCTGGAGGACAGATTCGGGCTTCTTTGTTGTTGCTACAATTTGGACTTGAAAATGGCCTTTTTAGATCTTGGGCTCCATATGAAAGTTGTAGGCCTAGGTCTTACCTTTCCATCCATATAAATTAGACCTAAATCTGAGATCTATAGCTCTAGATATGACCCAATTAGCAAACAGTGTTCCGATTTGGATTGCACCGACATCTCTTTTCTAATTTTGGTCATCTCTTTGCCCTTGCAATTTAAGTTCTTAAAGTCACCAATAAATCCTTTCATTTATGTGATAGGCCTGCATTTAAAATGAACATTTACCACAAATTAAAGGTATCTTATATTATTAGATATATTATTATAAAACATGCTTTAGTTAAGGAGTTATTGATACTTCAAGTGCAAAATGATGATATAAAACCATGATAAAAATACACTTTTAAGTACTAATCACCTATCACATAAATAAAAGGATTGATTGATGAGTTTAAGTACTAAAAATGAAAGGACAAAGAGAGGTCAAAACTTTGAAAAGAGATGCTGGTTCAACCCAACCTAAAGCATTGTTCGGTCATTAGGGCATATCTGGAGTTGTAGATCTTGGATTTAAGCCTTTTCTATATGGATGGAAAGCTAAGACATAGGCTTAAAACATTCATGAGGAAGGTAAGACTTAATTCTGCTATTTGAAAGTCTAAATCATAGCAACAACAGAGAAGACTGAATCTGTCCTACAGCCTAGACACTATTAGTGGATCATCTAACCTTGACATTTGTTGTTATCATTGTTTAATCCTCACATTGATCTTCCATCTCAAAATTCTCATTGACTTCTTCTTCTTCTTCTTCTTTTTCTTCTTCTATTATTGTTGTTGTTGTTGTTGTTGTTGTTGCTGTTGTTTATAATTTATACATTAACCTTTTTATGGTTAGACTCCGCACTTACTGGGTTATTTATTACTTCGACACTCATGCACTTGGGAGAAAATATGAATATTTTGGTCGTGTCAAGTTTTTGATGCCATTTTTAGGGAGGTAAATTCTTGTACAAATTATAGTATTTATTTTATTTTCTCTTTTAACTTTTCTTATATCTAACTTTGTTTCTTCTTCTTTTGTTTTCTTCTTCCTTTTATTCTATTCTTACGCGTGCATGAGAGTATCGTCACATACATTAAATAGTAGATTTTGTAAGGTATCCTTATCATTTTCAGAAAAATATGGCCGAAAAAAATAACCAGTCGCTTCATAATGAGAATAACCATGTTAGAACACTTAGAGACCAAATAAATCCCACAAGAACAAGTGCACCATCATGCATAGTTCCCCCCCTAATGCATCTCATTTTAATTTTAAGTCAATCATTATTTAAATTTTACCTTCTTTTCATGGCTTAGATTTAAAAAATTTATACTTGCATATAAGAAAATTTAAGGAGGTCTGTAACACCTATAATGACTCAAATTATAGCATGAACACCATCAAATTAGAGCTTTTTTCTTTTTTGTTAAAAGATAAACTTAAAACATAGCTATAAAATTCGAGACCAGGATCCATTCGTGTTTGGTATGAAATGTAACAATAGTTTTTAAAGAAGTTTTTCCCTTCTCATAAAACAAACTATTTCAAAAGACAAATCACAACTGTTACTCAAAAACCAGAAGAAATATTTTACCAATATTAAGATAGATATCGAGACTTGCTTAATACTTGCCCTCATCATTATTTTGAAACATGGAGATTGGTTTCATATTTTTATAAAGGGTTAACACCTAAAGATAAGCATATGGTGGAATTGATGTGCAATAAAACTTTTGAAGATAAAGACCCTGATTAAACAATGGAGTACTTAGACTTGTTAGTTGAAAATGCTCAAAATTAGGACATCGTAGGTACTTATGGGGCACTGGGTAAAACTCAACCTCGTACATCTAGTGGAGGTATGTACAATCTTAGGAAACATCATGACCTCTAAGCCAAGTTTGCATCTTTAGCTAGAAAAGTCGAGGCACTAAAATTAAAAAAAAAAGGTTAATTAAAATCTTTTTAAGACATTATGTGTCAAATTTGTGAAACCAATGAACATGCAACTAATAATTATCCAACTTTGTCTTCTTTTAAGGAATGTCTCCATGAACAAACTCATGCTTTAAATAGTTTTTTAATGCCTAATCATAACCCATACTCACAAACATATAACCCTAGTTAGAGAAATCACCCAAATTTCAATTGGAAGAGTGATAATAATAATGCACAAACTTCACAACCACCATTTCAAGCACACCATAATTTTTAAAATTCTTATGGATACACACTTCCTTATACTCCATCTTCTAAAAGAAATCTTCAGGAAATATTAAATGTATTCATTGAAACGCTAGAGACAATCAATACTAAGCTTGCTAAAAGCATGATAAATTTTAAAAATACTCTTGTAAAATTACATCTGCTCTCACTTTCCAAAAGAAAGGTAAGTTTTCATCTCAACCACAGCAAAATCTCAAAGGGGCAATACAATGCAAATGCAAGTAGTTCTGGAAGCCAATATATGGATCAAGTCAAATCAGTCACTACTCTTTGTAGTGGTAAGGTTATTGAAAAACCTACTCTTAAACCTTATGAGAACGATGATGAGTCAATCTTTGAGGGTAAAGAAGGAGTTAAATTTGAATATTGCGAAAAAAAAGAAAGACTGATTCCCTGCCTCCATTTCCATTTCCTCATGTCATGACCAAACAAAAGAAAGTCAATCACAACTCTGAAATCTTTGAAACTTTCAAACAAGTAAGGATCAATATACCTATACTAGATGCTGCTAAACAAGTTTCTTCTTATACTAAATTTTTGAAAGATTTATGCACTGTGAAAAGAAAATTGAATGTGAAAAAGAAAGTCTTTTTAGTCGAACAAGTAAGTGTCATTCTTTAGAACAATAATACTTTGAAATATAAAGACCCTTGTTGTCCTACAATTTTTTGCTTTATTAGAGAACATAAAATTGAAAAAAGCCTTACTTGATTTTGGAGTTAGTGTAAATTTACTTCCATATTCAGTCTTTCAGAGTCTTAATCTCAGTGACTTAAAACCAACTTTTGTAACTCTCTTACTTGCCGATAGATTTGTAAAAGTGTCTAAAGGAATAGTTGAAGATATGTTAGTACAAGTCAATAAATTCATTTATCTTGTGAATTTTATTATCTTGGACACACAACCTGTTTAAGTATATAATTCATTTCCTATTATTTTAGGACATCCATTTCTTGCAACTTCTAATGCATTGATTAATTGTAGGAATAGACTCATGAAGCTATCATTTGGAAACATAACATTAGAGATGAATATTTTCAACATTTACAACCTGGAGAAAATAATGACTTACAGCAAGTGAACTTTACTGAAAAATTAGTTCATGATCAATTTCAAACCAGTTCCAATGAAACTGAGATTGATGAATCTAATGATTTTCAAATGGTTTATTTTCAGGAAGAATCAAAGGCAAGTAATTAGAGACAACAAATTGAGGAATTGTCACCATGATCAATTAAGTCCATACTTTCAAGTATTCAACCACCCAAACCTAATTTGAAACCCTTACCATTCAATCTCAAATACTTATTTTTGGGAGAAAATGAAACTTTTTCAGCAATAATCTCTTCCAAAATTAATGCACATCAAGAAGGTAAGTTATTACAAACTATAAAAATACACAAAAATGCATTAGGATGGACCATAGCTGACATAAAATGAATTAGTCCTTTGATTTACTCACACAAGATTTATTTGGAGGAAAATGTTAAACCCTCTAGAGAAATGCAATAATGGTTTAATCCTAATATGAAAGAAGTAGTGAAAAATAAAGTCATTAAACTTCTAGATAATGGAATTATTTATCCTATTTCTGATAGCAAATGGGTAAGTCCTACCCAAGTTGTACCCAAAAAGTCTGGAGTCATTGTGATAACAAATGAGAAAAATGAGTTAATTCCAACTAGGACTATTACTGGTTGGTGCACATGTATTGACTATGGGAAACTTAATTCAATAACTAGAAAAGATCATTTTTCTTTACCTTTTATGGATCAAATCTAGAAAGAGGTACAAGTCATGAATTTTATTATTTCCTATATAGCTATTTAGGTTACAACCAAATTGAAATTGCATGGGAAGATCAAGAAAATATTATTTTCACATGTCCATTTGGTACTTTTGCATAGTGAAGAATGCCTTTTGGATTTTGTAATGCACCAACCATGTTTCAAAGATGTATGCTTAGTATATTTAGTGATATAGTTGAACATTTTCTTGAGATTTTTATAGATGATTTTTTTGTTTTTGGCGATTCATTTGATGATTGTTTAACTAACTTAGAAAAAGTTTGATGCAGGTGTGAAAAGAAGAATCTTGTACTGAATTGGAAAAAATATCACTTTATGGTAACAAACAGTATTGTACTTGGTCACATTGTTTCATCAAAAGAAATTAAGATTAACAAATCTAAAATCGAGTTAATTGTTAACTTGCCAACACCGAAATCTCTTAAAGATTTTAGATCATTCTTAGGACATACTGGTTTTTATAAAAGGTTCATCAAAGATTTTAGTGAAATATCTAAACTTATAAGTAACCTTTTAACAAAGGATAATATTTTTTTAAAAGCCTTTGTTAAACTTAAAAACTTGTTTACTTCTGCTCCTGTCATTCAACCTCCTAATTGGTCATTACCTTTTGAAATAATATGTGATGCAAGTAATTATGTTGTGGGTGCTGTGTTGGGATAAAGAAAAGATAAGAAACCTTATATAATTTACCATGCAAGTAAAACTTTAAATAGTGTTTAAATGAATTACTCCACCATTGAAAAAAATTACTTGCAGTAGTATTTGCTTGTGAAAAATTCAAGTCTTATCTTATTGGCTCACCTGTTGTTGTTTTTAGTGATTATGCAGTATTGAAATATCTTTTTTCTAAGAAAGATTTTAAGGCTAGATTGGTGTGGTGAATTTTGTTACTTCAAGAATTTGATATCACAATCAAAGACAAGAAAAATTCTAAAAATGTTGTCGTGGATCATTTGTCAAGATTAACAATAGATTCAAAAGTTGTATCACACCAATCAATGACTACTTTCCTGATGAATCTTTACTTTCTGTCTCTACATTGTCTTGGTTTGCTAATATTATTAATTTTCTTATTTCAGGACAATTACCAGCTCATTGGAGTACCCAAGATAAAAGAAAGTTCTTGAATAAAGTGAATAATTTTTATTAGAATGACCCTTATTTATTCAAATATTATCCTAATCAAATATTTTTAAAATATATTCCTGACAATGAGATAAGTAGTGTAATTAAATTTTGTCATTTTAAGGCATTTGGAGGTCATTTCTTATAAAAAAAAACAACTGCAAAAATCTTACAAAGTAGATTTTATTGGCCCCTCATGTTCAAGGACTCATATGTATTCTACAAGACTTATGAAAATTGTCAAAAGTTGGGATCTATTTCAAAACATCACATGATGCCTTTAAATTCTATTCTTGTCATTGAGATCTTTGACTGTTGGGGTATAGATTTTATGGGTCCATTTCCTCCATCATTTGGTTTCTTATACATATTAGTCGTGGTAGATTATGTTTTAAAATGGATAGAGGCAATTCCAAGTAGAAACAACGATCACAAAACAGTAATAATAATTTTTTAAAAAAATATCTAGAGTCGATTTGGAACCCCTCAAGCCATGATAAGTGATGGTGGAACACATTTCTGTAACAACTTATTTGAGTCTTTAACGAAAAAATATGGAATCACACATAAAGTTGCCATATCTTATCACTTTTAGACAAGAGGACAAACAGAGCTTGTTAATAGGAAAATTAAATAGATCTTGGAGAAAATAGTGAACCCTAACAGGAAAGACTGGTTTTTAAGACATAATGATGCACTTTGGGCTTATTGAACTGCTTATAAAACATTAGGTATGTCACCTTATAGACTAGTCTATAGTTCCAAAGTCATCATATGTGATGAAACCTGAAAACATGATGGAAGTCTTGGGACAAAAACTTGTTGTCATGGATATCAACAATGTAGAGGAAGGTGAAGGGAAAGGTTGGAACTGTGATGATGAGCAAAAAACAACAAAAGAAGATGAATTGTTACCTCAGTTAACTGTCCATTCTCTAGAAGAGGCTCCAACCAGCGCCTTTGTACGAAAGCTTTCAGTTGAAGAAGTATTCTAGAATTGGGAGATTGAAGAAGCCCCAGTTGTTTTCAAGAAGTAATGATTAAGCATCTACTTATATTTGCTTTTA
This sequence comes from Populus euphratica, assembly GCF_000495115.2. Taxonomy (NCBI): domain Eukaryota; kingdom Viridiplantae; phylum Streptophyta; class Magnoliopsida; order Malpighiales; family Salicaceae; genus Populus; species Populus euphratica. The sequence goes on from NW_011501943.1 coordinate 20,243, forward strand.
TGTGCTCTGTGTGCTTCGCATTGTAGTTTGCTTTGTGTTTTTATACCTAGTTGGAAATCTTGGCTCAAGATGACAACATAAGGTCTTTTCATAATTATTGAGCCAACTTTTAAAATATTATTGAGATCAAGCATTTTCATCAGCATTTGTTATCTTTCTTTTGTTTTGTTCGACTACAAGATATGCATTCATGCTAGAAACACCTTTCACTTTTAGGAATTCTGAAAGTGAATCCTCCACAAATCCAAAAACATATTGAATTGAAAATGAATGGCCAAACTTTGATAAGGATGAGATTGCAATGGATGAAGAGGAATGGAATGAAGAGTTTGCTAGACAGGTAGAACAGTCGAAGCATGCTTGGAAACCTGTAAAGGAAGAATTAGAAGTGATAAATGTAGGCACTGAGCAAGATAAAAGAGAGCTAAAGATTGGAACTCTGATTACTACAAGAGTATATCGATGTGTTTGCCTGGTCTTATGCAGATATGCCTGGTTTAGACATTGATATTGTAGTACACAGATTGCCTTTGATAGAAGGATGTAAACCTATTAAGCAGAAATTAAGAAGAACTTGCCCAGATGTTGTGCTCAAAGTCAAGGTAGAGATAGAGAAGCAGTGTGATGCCGGTTTTCTAGAAGTTATTAAATACCCTCAATGGGTATCTAATATAGTAGTAGTACCAAAAAAGGATGACAAAATCAAAGTATGTGTAGATTTTAGGGATCTAAACAAAGCTAGTCCAAAAGATGATTTTCCTTTGCCTCACATAGATGTCCTAGTACACAATGTTGCTAGGAGTTCAACTTACTCCTTCATAGATGGATTCTCCAGTTATAACCAGATTAAAATGGCTGAAGAAGATAAAGGGAAGACCACTTTTGTCACACCATGGGGAACATTTTGCTACAAAGTGATGCCATTCAAGTTGAAGAATGCTGGAGCCATATATCAAAGGGTAATGGTGACATTTTTCCATGATATGATACATAAAGAGATTGAAGTGTATGTTGATGACATGATTGCCAAGTCTATGCATGAACAAGATCATGTTCAGGTTCTAAGAAAATTATTTGATAGACTAAGGAAGTATCAGTTGAAGCTGAATCCTTCAAAATGCTCATTTGGTGTGAAGTTTGGAAAGTTGCTAGGATTTGTGATAAACAATAAAGGAATAGAGGTCGATCCTGATAAAGTGAAAGCAATTCAGGCTATGACAGTTCCTAAGACCGAGAAAGAAGTAAGAGGCTTCTTAGGACGTTTGAATTATATCGCTCGATTCATGTCTCAGTTAACAGCAACATGTGAGCCAATTTTTTGATTACTTTGAAAAAAGAACTCTGGTACATGGGACAAAGATTGTCAAGAGGCTTTTGATAAAATAAAGCAATACTTACAGAATCCACCTTTGTTAGTGCCACCTATGCCTGAAAGACCTTTGATCTTGTATTTGACAGTAATTGAGGTAGCAATGGGTTGTGTGTTGGGACAACATGATGAGTCTGGAAGAAAGGAGCAAGCTATCTATTATCTGAGTAAGAAGTTTATCGATTGTGAATCCAGATATACTATGACTGAGAAGCTATGTTGTGCTCTTGTATGGAGTACGAAGTGTCTTCGACAATATATGTTGTATTATACCACCTGGTTGATCTCAAAAATGGATCCTCTTAAATACATCTTTGAGAAACCCTACTTGTCAAGCCGAATAACAAAATGGCAAGTAATGTTGGCTCAGTATGACATTATATACAAGACAAGAAAATATGTAAAAGGAAGTGTAATTGCTGATCATCTAGCAGATAATGCTATCAAAGATTATGAGCCTTTGAAATTTGACTTCCTGGATGAGGATGTGTTGATAGTAGAAGAAGACAAAGAGAAGAATGATTGGTGAATCATGTATTTTGATGGGGCAGTGAATGTTTCTGATAATGGAGCAGGCATTGTGATAATCTCACCTGACAAGAAGTAATATCCCGTCTCAGTCAAACTACAATTTGAATGCACTAACAATACTGCTGAATATGAAGCTTGTATCCTTGGATTAAAATCTGCTTTGGAGATGAAAATAAAGAAGCTTGATGTCTATGGGGATTCAATGTTAATAATTTGTTAAATGAAAGGCGAATGGCAGACCAAGGAAGAAAAACTGATACCATATCAACAATATCTCTTGAAACTGACTAAGGGCTTTGATGAGATAGATTTCACCCATATGGGAAGAGACAAAAACCAGTTTACGGATGCTTTGGCAACCTTAGCTTCTATGGCCAAAACTGATTACGGAATCAGGGTACAACCAATCTGCATTGAGATTAAAAATTTTCCAGTTCATTATTGTTCAATTGAAGGAGAAATAGATGGGAACCCATGGTTTTATGACATCAAGCAGTTTATCCAATATCAAGAGTATCCCTTGGGGGCATCTAAAGTAAATATGAAGACCTTGAGAAGGTTAGCTCTGGAATTTTACCTAGATGGAGAAATTCTATATAAAAGGTCATTCAATGGAAATTTACTAAGATGTCTAGATGAAATCGAAGCTAAGGTAGCATTGCAAGAAATTCATGAAGGAATTTATGCAACTCATGCAAGTGGGCATATGATGGCTAAACAATTACAACAATCTGGGTACTTCTGGATGACCATAGAGAAACATTGCATCGATTATGTCAGGAAATGTCATAAATATCAAGTGTATAGTGATAAGATAAATGCACCTCCAGCTCCTCTATTTAATATGACATCATCATGGCCGTTTGCAATGTGGGGAATAGATGTAATTGGGCCAATCAACGCAAAGGCTAGCAATAGGCATCAATTCATCTTAGTAGCTATTGATTACTTCACAAAGTGGGTAGAGGCCTTCTCTTATGCTCATGTAACTCAAAAGGTGGTCAAGTGTTTCATTGAGAAAGATTTGATCTGCCAGTACGGTTCACCTGAGAAGATAGTGACCGACAATGCCCAGAATTTTAATGGAAAAATAATCATAGAATTGTGCGTGAAGTGGAAAATTAAGCATTCAAACTCATCTCCCTACAGACCAAAGATGAATGGTGATGTCGAAGCTATAAATAAGAATATCAAGAAGATTATCCAGAAGATGGTAGTCACTTACAAGATTGGCATGAGATGCTTCCCTTTGCTCTACATGTTTATCGCACAACAGTAAGAACATCTACTGGAGCTAAACCTTACTCACTAGTATTTGGGATAGAGGCGGTGATGCCTTTGGAAGTAGAAATTCCATCTTTGAGAGTACTAATAGAATCTGAACTAGAAGAAGATGAATGGGCTAAAGTGAGATATGAGCAGTTAAACATGATAAGTGAGAAAAGGTTGGCTACAATTTGTCATCACCAGCTATACCAAAGAAGGATGGCCAAAGCATATGACCGGAAAGTCTAACCAAGAGAATTCAAAGAAGGGGATCTTGTACTAAGAAAAATCTTACCACTGCCAAGTGAAGACCGAAGCAAGTGGGCACCAAACTATGAAGGCCCATATATAGTGAAGAAAGCCTTCTCCGGAGGGGCTCTGTTGTTAACTAGGATGGATGGAGATGATTTACCTAGGCCTGTGAACTCTGATTCTATGAAAAAGTATTATGTATGATGTGTTTCATCCAATCAAAATCAATTAAATGAAGTTTTGGCCAGAAAATTGTCTTTGCATATACCTCACCAAAAAGCCCACGCATGATCTTAATGGCTCAACAATTTGATCTTTCAAACTTTTTTACAAGAGAACCCATTCTTCTTAAATGAGGTTTTAAAAGAATTGATTTTGTTTATGATTTCAATGAATTAAATCAATGATTTGTTTAGGATAATGTTCAAAGCAATTCCCTTGAAAGAGATGACCATACAAGTCAAAAACATGCAATTGGAACAACTATCACTCAAATTTTATCTTGGACCTACATTTTATCAGCATGAATAATGGTCGACAGTATATTAGTTTGTCATGGACTCAGACGCACCGGTGCACCATACTCGCATTCACACCGTAGCAAATCTCAGAGTCTCTCTCTCCTCTCGCCGGCGATTCTCTCTCTCTCATCGGATCTTCCATTTTCGACAGTTTTAAGCTGGAAAAACACCATAGAAAGGTGCATCGTCCCCTCTGAAGCAAAACCCCAGCCCTTTTAAGCTGGAAAAACACCACAGAAAGGTGCATTGTCCCCTCTGAAGCAAAACCCCAGCCGTTTTACGCGTTTTCACCACCGAATCTAGTTGGAAAAAGGCCGCGACAGAATCGGTCAACTGGAGCTTCAAGTTGACGATCCTCCCTCATCAGCCATCAACGGGCGTCGAGACCACCACCATCAGAATCCTCGCCCTCAGATCTACCAAAATCAACCATTTGTTGGCCGGAAACTCGTCGGAAAATTTCATCGCCTCAATGTATGATGTGTTTCATCCAATCAAAATCAATTAAATGAAGTTTTGGCCAGGAAATTCTCTTTGCATATACCTCACCAAAAAGCCATGCATGATCTCAATGGCTCAACAATTTGATTTTTCAAACTTTTTTACAAGAGAACCCATTCTTCTTAAACGAGGTTTTAAAAGAATTGATTTTGTTTATGATTTCAATGAAATGAATCAATGATTTGTTTAGGATAATGTTCAAAGCAATTCCCTTGAAAAAGATGACCATGCAAGTCAAAAACATGTAATTGGAACAACTATCACTCAAATTCTGTCTTGGACCTACATTTTATCAGCATGAATAATGGTCGGCAGTATATTAGTTTGTCATGGACTCCTAAAACATGGTATCTTATAAATCCAAAGCATTACGCTGGATGTGGACAAAGTTTATTGGTTTTAACTGATCTTACTTGAAATGAGGGAAGACCATCTTTGATATTCCTTTTACTTTCTTTAAAATTATCCTTTGCAGTCCCAATTTGAGCCGAGTCTATTTAAAGCTTTTTTTCTTTCATAAGAACCTTAACTAAGATCACACCCTACACTAGGGGGAAAAAGAAAGAAATGATCATGGAAATCGTCTTGAAGACATGTGAGCTTATGAAATCTGACAACAAGGAATTCAACAAAAAATTCCAAATAATTGAGAGAATTCTCAACAAATATGAGAAAAAACAATTCCTAATTTGGAATATTTAGAATCATTATTGTTGTCAAGATAGCAAAAGAAAAGACGAAGATAAAATAACAGTGATTTATAGTTTTTAAACCCTTAAACACTTTTTTGAGCTTATGAAATACTCTTTCTTTTATACCCTTGAGTCATAAAATATATTATGTGCCTTTAAAGTCCTTTCTAATCAAGAAAGCAACCTGGATCAATAAACAGCATTCTCAAAATATAAGAGACTTTTCCATAAAGAGTCATGACGTAACAAATAATTGCTCATTATTATTCATGTTGTTAAAAGGAGTGTTTCTAAAAATAAAAGGCAATTGTTCCTTTTCTCTTAAAATACATTCAAGCAATCGCTTGAACACTTTGAAAACCAAAGCAGAAGGTCATCTCATCACTTATCTTCATCTGAGATTACTTTTACTAAGAGATTTAATACAAATCCCTAGAGTTGCTTGAACATTGTTGTAAACAAAAATTGAGAGTTTCAGTTTTTAAAAACAAAAGAGATCTTTTGAAAAATCATTTTTGAAAAAAATTTCTTTGTAAGAAAAATGAATATATGACACACTAAGAGGCAGTGTTAGAAAATCAAAAATTCTAACGACAACAAGAGCAAAGAAGGAAATGAAATGAGGTAGTTAATTCTTCCAGGGGCAGAGAAGCAGTCACCAGATTCCTAATGGCACAGAGAAATTTGTTTCCCTAATGGAAGATACACATGATAAAACTATAGACTTCTTCTAGTGTGGGGATGGAAATAACATGATTATGTAGTTTCTATGAAATGAGATTGTTGACTCTCATAATATGATCAGTTAGACAATATGATAACTGAGATATCTTCAAATATGAAAATCCCAGGTGAAGTGGGATAATCCTCATATATTGACCATATGAATTGGTTAAAGAATCTTCAACAATGGGAATGTTATCAACAACACAATGTCAGGTCAGGGAGAAGCTAATGCTCTCAACGAAGTAACCAATGGAGAAAAGGGCAGTGACTATTGGGAAACTCAAACAAAGCTTATCTTGGAGAACTAAACAACATGGGTCAGCTTGAGTAGATTTGAAAGACATGTGAATCAAAAGAGCTTACTAAAATTCAAGATCCTCAAACAAGATGAATGGGGGATCTATATTTCAAAAAGGTAAGATGTATTGCATATCATCTAACTTTACAAGCATTGCAAATTTGTTTTACAGATATTTCACGAAATAAAATTCCCAATGGGATCCAACGAGATTCAGACGAAATGAAGTTCTTCTAATCACATTAAATATGGCAATTTCATGAAAGCAAAATTCATAAATGAAGACAAGAAAGATGGATTTTTTTATTCATGACAAAAGGTTTAAAAGTACAAATATTAAATAGTGCGAGGACGATTAGGGATATTTTCATCTTGATGATCAATCAAGCCTCGAAATTCTTCAAATTGTTTACGCATATGCTCCATCTCTTCCTTGAACTCGAGGTGTCATGTGTTAACATAGTCCTTCCAAAAGTCAACACGTGCATTCAGCTCTTGGTTTCTCCTCTCCAAGTTGTTTCTGTGGCGCCTCTCATCACGAAGTCTATTCCTTAAATTCTCGATCTGATGAAGGAGATCAGGAACCTGAGTATTCAACTCAAGTCTTCTGGCATGAAGACGCTCTGCAACGTTCACCAAAGATGAAGTAGCTTTAATACTGAGAGCAACTGATTGATTCACTACTTCAATATCTCTCCTAGTTATCAACATTGTTTCATCACAGGGAAGGATCATGTCTCTAGCCACAACTACAACAGTATCTTCATTGCCCATTACAGTATCTTCTATTGTAACTGGACGACCATTCACTTCAAAAGTAGTACGCCAAACTACAGGTGACACGACTAAAAGATTGATGTCTTCTACCAAGTGCAGGAGTGTCGAAGTAATAAATAACCCGGCAAGACCGGGGTCGAACTACAGGGAGGTTAATTGTACAAATTATAATAACAACAATAACAACAACAAAACAACAACAACAACAATAACAATAACAATAACAATAAAAATAACAATAACAATAACAATAAAAATAACAATAACAATAACAATAACAATAACAATAACAATAACAATAATAATAATAACAACAACAATAATAATAGTAGTAATAATAATAAAGAAAAAAAACAGAAGAAGAAGAAGAAGAGGATGATGAGAACTTGGAGATGAAATATTAATGTAAGGATTAAATGATGATGAGAACTTAGAGATGGAAAATTAATGTAAGGATTAAACAATAATAATAACAAATGTCAAGGTTAGAGGTTCCACTAATGGTATATCAAACAAGTATAGTATAAACTCTTATTATTGAATTGGAAACCACACACAAAGGAGGTTCCAATCAGATTATATATTGTTAACATGATTACATTAGTCATCTTATTCGATTAATGCTAATACTTGTAAATCTCGTCAAGCATTCATGATTATAACTTATGTTAACAACAAATCAAGTTCCTTTCATAGCTCAAGTGTCGGTTATACCATACAGTATGGGCTATGAAAGTGCCAAGCATTTGTTGTACCAAGTGTTATACAACATAAATCAAGATTAGTCATTTAACAAGCAAAGTATTAAAGAGTGAACAAGATAACAAATACAAAACATGTTAGTATCAAACATTAAACTCCATATTGAGTTTACACTATACTTATTCTTACACCATTAGTGTAACCTTTTCACCTTGACATAATAAACTTAGCTAGACATAATGAAAGAAAGAAAAATAAATAAACAAAATAAGAACATAAATAAGATAAAACTTAACTAAGTAAATGAAAGGAAATGAAAGCCATAAACTTGATATTAATGAAAGCAAAGCATAAGCAATACAAAAAATACAAAGAGAGAAAGCAAGAGCATGATCTTGATCTGGAAACCAAGATGCCTAAAAGCATGGCAAATACCTCCTTTTATAGGCCAAAATTGAGAGCTATTAATTTGATGACTAATTGATGAGTGGGTAGCCAACTCTTGACTTGGTGACAATCCTTATCTTCTCTTGTTTGCCCAAAACGTCATTGATAACGTCAAAATTGGAGCCACTTGAAAACATGAAAGTTGTAGGCAATTGTCTCAGCTTTCTTGTGTAAAACATTCAGCTCATTTGGACTTCTAGAACTCCAGATATGGCCCAAATACTGAACAATGCTTGGGCTAGAGGACAGCTTCGGGCTTCTTTGTTGTTGCAATAATTTGGACTTGAAAATGGCCTTTTTAGATCTTGGGCTCCATAAAAAAGTTATAGGCCTATGTCTTACCTTTCCATCCATATAAAGTAGACCTAAATCTGAGATCTATAGCTCTAGATATGACTCAATTACCGAACAGTGTTCTGGTATGGATTGCATCGACATCTCTTTTCTAATTTTAGTCATCTCTTTGCCCTTGAAATTTAAGTTCTTAAAGTCATCAATCAATCCTTTCATTTATGTGATAAGCCTGCATTTAAAATGAACATTTACCATAAATTAAAGGTATCTTATATTATTAGATATATTATTATAAAACATGCTTTAGTTAAGGAGTTATTGATAC
>NW_011501936.1:0-4445 GCF_000495115.2 Populus euphratica
TGATACACAGCAAAGGAAATTAAAATAAAGTAACATGTTTGAGAATTATATTCGCCTATACTAGTGTAGTTCAACATATTGTTCAAAGAATGGATCTAAGCAGCTACTTTATGAAAGAATAGACAAAGAAAATATTATTAAACCGGGTAGATTTTCTTAAAGATGAATTTGTTCCTTACTTGCTAAACAAGCCAGACCATCTCATGGAATAATCCTTGCCGCACCCTTTGTTGAGATTTACCGTAAACTAGACCTTGCTGATGGTGAAATAGATTGTCCAAGGATTGAGGAATACATCATGGAAGACCCCACCAATTTGCTATTCTATTCTAGAAATTCCAAGAAACGAAACGTTAAAAGAGTATATGAGCCGTTGTTTCTGAACCAAAATTACAGAAGGGACATGGGTCTTCCTGTATTGGAAAAATTTTTCTTTGAGCTAAGAAGCAAATACATAACATCTTGTGCATGCCTAACCATGTATCTCGTTTTTTAGGAGAAACACCCATCCAAATGGCTACCGTGTATGGTTTAAAACTTCAATATAGGAGTCGGTCTAAGATGATAGAGCATAACTTGGCCGTGTAAAAACTCTTGCTATGTTAACTCCTTTAGGAGTCGGTTTAATTCTTCTTTAACCATGTCTTGAACATCTATTTTTCACCAAAGGAATTTTATCCTTCTGGAAGCGATGTTAATTCTTGAGTATCATTTTAATTAATAATATCAATTTCATCATCCAAGGTCTTCTGTCACTTTATTTTCTTAATGGCATCTTCAAAAGTCATGGGATGATAATATGAGAATATAGCAAAATAAATAAATAGATTATCAAATTGTTTAATTCCAATTACCCCATAAACACTTATCAATATAGGCCATTTTCTAACATGCGATTGTTGATCATTATTTGCTGATATTTTAAATGAGCTTTGATCATCTGCTTGTTACAGGACATCTTTACTAAGCTTCTCCTTCTTTTCATGATTAAGTTTTTATATATATATATAAAACAACTTGTTCCAAGTCATTTTTTGATTTTTCTCTAAGAGAAGAAATATGTTGAACTTCCCTTCTTTTTGTTAGATAATAATATAAATAATATCTTGGGATCTCATCTAACAGCTTAAGTTATTAGGTTGAGATGATTTTTTGACATGGTATTAGAGTCTTGATGACCAAATAGTTTCAAGTTCGAATCTTACCATCCCTATTTATTTGATAAAAAATTAAGCACAAGGTAATATAAGCATGTGTAAGTTTCAAGCACAAAGAGCTTTCACTTGAGGGGGTATGTTAGAGAATGATATAAATTATATCTTGGAACTTTACCTAACAACTTAAACTTTTAGGTGAGATGGTTCTTTGACACTTTTCTTTAAATTTTTAGGTAAGATTGTTCTTTGACACTTTTTTCTAGCTCAAAGGTTGTCTATTTATCTCTTAAATAGCATTTTATCTCTTCACACCTTCTACCAAAACTATTCTCCAATTCTCTCTTTTGCATATCTATTCCCAATAAGAAGTATGCTTATTTCTTTTAAATCTTTTTGAATTATTCAGAGTGTTCTTACTCTATTTTATTAATGAGACCTTCACATTCATAATTAAGTGATTCACCATTATGCTTATATTGATCTCATATTACTTTCTTCTCTAGTTTAAGGTTATCATGCTCATCTTTAAGCAATCTAGAAACAACTTCTCTCTCTTTAGCTACATGTTCAACTTTCTTTTTTAGATTTTGTTTTTCTTTATTAATCAACTCCTACTCAATTTTAGAATTTCCCTTTCGATTTTTCTTGCTCATATAACTTGCCCTCAATTAAGAAACTTCTTCCTTTTCTTTAAAATTCAATATTCCACTACCATTCCTATTCAAATTAGTTTTACATTCTAGTTCATATTGTTCATACTTATGACACCTAGAGCATTCAACCTTAGATTTTTCTAAATATTTTGGCTTGTATGATTTTGAATGATTGTAGTCATAATATTTTCTTCTTTGAGAATTAGAAGATTGATTATCTTTAAATTTCTCATGTGGTGAAAATTTACCGTTATTGTTTGTTTGTGCTCCCTCCTCCTCCTTGTCCACCTCTTTGTGAGATATAAAAAGGATTATTAGAATGTAAAACTCATAAAGCTCCTTAATGTCTTGTTGATTCAACTTTTGCTTATGAATTAGTAGTTTTGCAATTTATTAATTGAAAGTTCATCAATATCCTCAGCTTCCTTTATTGTACACACAACAAAATTGAATTTTGGTGTTAACAGTGATAGAATATTGTCAATAATGGTAATATTCTCTGTTGTATCTTTATGGATTCACTTCTTGTTATCAATTGCCATCATTCTTGAAAAATAGTTTGTGATTGGCTCCCTTGTATTCATTTTAAGCAATTCAAATTCTGATTAAAGAGCTTAAAGTTGTTGTCTATTTACTCTAGTTGTTTCTTGGTATTTCTTTCTCATTGAATCCCAAATATCTTCGAAGGTTTCCTTATAAAGAATGGTTCTTAAAATTAATTGATCAATTGATTGAAAAAAATAATTCTTTACCTTGAAATCTTTCAATCATTGCGCTTCAATTTTTGTTCTTTGCACATTCGATATTGTTGATCCAAATGGTGGTTCGATTATTCCTTGAGAAATGATTTGTCAATACTTCTTTGACCTTAAAAAATTCGCTATTAACATGCTTGAATGATAATAATATCCATCAAAGTGAGGAATGGTTGGTTGAATAAAATTATCGGATGCCATTATAATTTAAAAAAAAAACTTCCAAAGCAATAATTCGACCATTGCTACAAAGTGTAATTTCTATTTAATTTCTCTTAATTCTACCATGCTATCTATTTGTAAGTGTAATTTCTCTTAATTTGTCTTTCTTTATATTTAAGTCATTATTCATATATTTTTTAACAAATATCATCATCTAAATTGGGAACGAGAAAAACTTCCTTAATATAAACTTAAATCCAAACTTATTTTTTGTAAAAAGAGTTTTGAAAAATAAGATTGTCATGTGGTATTAAAAAAAATAATCAAATATTAGAATCTCTCGTGATAAAGATATTTTTATCGATTCGGATGAAAATTCTTGTGATAAATAATGGATTGAAAATAAATCTAGAGACAAATTAGGAGCAATTGAATTTGTATTTACAAGGATATGCTAGAAACTTGGTCTCAAATATAAAATATAAGAATAAATTAAACTAACTCTACTTTGGCAACATGTCCCTATAATGTCCTCCTCGTTAAGAAACCTAGCTATATGCTAAAAAATTCATTTATTCATCTCTTTAACTAAAAGCATCTCGAAATTTCATATAATCCCATCATAGGCTTCAAAATGAATTTTAATCCACTATACTATATATCACTAAAAGTCCAACGAAATCTCCAAAAAAAGAAAAAGAAAAAAAAGAAGAAACAATTTGGATTCTAATCTCGTCAATGATGAAGGGTTTTCATGGATATTGAAAAACTCAACACACCATGACGAATCTTAATTATGACACCCTTTTGAACCAAAATACATATTCATTGAAGTGAGGATCTCTGATGGCTTTTCTCTCATTTTTCTCCCTTCTTCATTGTCTACTCTCGTCACAGTTGAGGATGAAAAAGTAATAAAAAAATAAGGCAAGATCAAATTTAAAACAATTAAATAAAATTATGAAACATTTAAGATACCCTTAACAATTGAGAAACTTCAAGAAAAATTCCTTTTATCAACGATAACCCACATGGCACCAAAAACTGGACAAAAGAAGGCAAGGTTTGGTTTGGCAGGGTTTATGGCTGAATGCTCGACTCTCAAGACACTCAGCTTCACTCGCCTAGAAACCTCTACAAATTCCACAACCTCAGTTCCATTGGTGCATGCATTGCACTCTCTTGATTCTTTTATAGGCATGAGATTAGTACTTAAAAGTATATTTTTTATCTATAGGCATATGATTAGTACTTAAAAGTATATTTTTTATCAAGGTTTTATGTCATCATTTTACACTTGAAGTATCAATAACTCCTTAACTAAAACATATTTTATAATAATGTATCTAATAATATAAGATACTTTTAATTTATGGTAAATGTTCATTTTAAATGCAGGCCTATCACATAAATGAAAGGATTGATTGATGAATTTAAGAACTGAAATTGAAAGGACAAAGAGATGGCCAAACTTAGAAAAGGGATGTCGGTGCAATCCAAATTGGAACACTGTTCGGTAATTGAGTCACATCTGGAGCTTTAGATCTCAGATTTAGGTCTATTTTATATGGATGGAAAGGTAAGACATATACCTACAACTTTCATATGGAGCCCAAGACTTAAAAAGGCCATTTTCAAGCCCAATTATAGCAATAACAAAGAAGTCTCATATCTAGAGTTATAGAAGTCCAAATGACCTGAAGTTTTTACACAAGAAA
>NW_011501936.1:7425-7671 GCF_000495115.2 Populus euphratica
GAACACCCATTTGTTCTTGAGTGCTCTCTTACCTTTAAGAAGCTTCACTAACTTAAAAGTGTGGTTTTTATGCAAGGATTTCATCTTTTCTTGTATTGCTTTTAATCACTCACTTTTCTTCTCATGTGACATAACTTTATCAAAGCATTCTGGCTCTACCCATCAGTAACCAATTTATACTCATGGGGAGAATATTTGGTGGAAGGTTGGCGAGGTCTAGTTGACGTTCTCAATCGTGGCTCATTT
>NW_011501936.1:8717-17486 GCF_000495115.2 Populus euphratica
AGGCACTAGAATTGAAAAAGAGTGGTCAATTAAAATCTGTTGAAAACATTGTGTGTCAAATATGTGAAACAAATGAACACTCAACCAATAACTGTCCAACTTTGCCTTCTTTTAAGGAATGTCTCCATGAACAAGCTCATGCTTTAAACAGTTTCCAAATGGCCAACCACAACCCATATTCACAAACATGTAAACTTCATCAAGTATCTTGATGGGGACTTTCTACAATCAACATCACCAAATATATCTGCATCAATGTATCCATCCAACATAGGTTTATTATTACTAAAATATAAAGCTGAAACTAGAAGTACCTTTGAGATACCTGAGTATCCATTTCACTACTGACCATTTTTCTTTACTAGGATTGAAGAAGAGCCGACTAACCATACCAACTACATGAGCTATATACGGCCTTTTACAAACCATGACATACATCAACCTACCAACTACGGATGTATAAGGAACCTTTTTCATCTCATCTCTTTCTTCATCACTTGAAGGACACTATTTAGAACTTAGTTTAAAGTGGCTTGCAAATGGAGATCAAAGAAGTTTGGAGTTACTTATGTTGAATCTCTCAAGTACCTTTTGAACATATCTCTCTTGAGATAGACAAAGTTTCTCTTTCTTCCCGTCACATGTAATTTTCATGCCATGAATTTGTTTTGCCATTCCTAAGTCTTTCATTGCAAAATATTTGCTTAACTCTTCATTTAAAATTTGAATCTTCTCAGCATTATGGCTAACAATCAACATATCATCCATATACAACAAGAGAATAATAAAGTTTCCATCTAAAAACCTTTTCATAAATACACAATGATCAAAAGTGGTCATGTCATAACCATGATCCACCATGAAAGAATCAAACTTTTTGTACCACTACATTGGACCTTGCTTTAACCCATATAGACTCCTTTTTAACTTGCAAACAAACTACTCTTTGCCTTTTGCTTCAAACCCTTCAGGCTACTCCATATAGATCTCTTAATCTAAATCACCATGGAGAAAGGCAGTTTTCACATCAAGTTGTTCACCTTCAAGATTTAAACTAGCAGCTAAGCCAAGCATAACTTGGATTGAAGACATCTTTTTAAAAGTAGTAGACTCTGTTTTCTTCTTATATTCAAAGTCTTCAATGGTTTGATCTTTAAAGAAGATAACATCTCTACTTCTCATAATTTGCTTCTCCTTTGGATCCCACAACCTATAGCCAAACTCATCATCTTTAGAGCCCAAGAAAATACACTACCTTGTCTTGTTGCCAAGCTTAGACCTTTCATCGTTAGGAACATGTACAAATGCACTGCATCTGAGCACTCTCAAGTGTGCATAAGAGACAACCTTTCCTTTCCAAACTTTATCTAGAACATGAAAATCAAGAGGAACTGATGGAGAAAGGTTGATCATGTCAATTGCAGTCTTCATTGCCTAAAGTCTACATTTGGATCCTGAAAAAGGGATTGGAAAAAGATCTTTGACATGTTGGCCAAATGTTCATTCTCTTAGCCATTCCATTCTGCTGTGGAGTCTTAGAAATTATCTTCTCCAACTTGATACCATGTGACATGACCAAAAGATTGATGTCTTCTCCTAAATGCAGGAGTGTCGAAGAAATAAATAACCCGACAAGACTGGGGTCGAACCATAGGGAGGTTAATTGTATAAAATATAAATAATAATAATACAACATCAATAACAAGAATAGTAATGATAATAATAGTTGTGGCTGACAGTGAGGACCATGGGTTTAAGAGAAGACAGCGAGGGCTGCCGCTGTGTTCGGCTTGAGGAAGAAAAGAGTCGTCATTCATAGTGGCAGACAGAAAGGTCAGTAATAGTTGGAGAAAACAACGATAAGGAAGAAAGCCAAGGCTATCTTTTTATGGGTCTGTAGGGGATGTAGCTGTTAATGGCGAAGACTGACTGAGAGGAGAGTGAGGGGGTGGCCTTGGATGGTCCATATAGAAAAACCAGAGGAAGAGGGGGAGCGGGGGGCAACTGTGGCTCTTTTGGTTTTGTGGTTTTCATTTCCAAATGAGAGGTGAATGGCCGGCCCCAATAGGGAAAGTAAAGAGATCATAAGTGGCCAGGGGAAAAAAATGCTTTTTCAAGATGGGGATGGCGACTTGGTGTGAAAGAGATACAATTAGGTTTTTTTCTATTGTCCCCCACCCCTTTTAATTTTCTCCCCCCTAAATTTTCTCCCCGTGAATAAGTTTTTCTCCACTTTTTTATTTAATTGTAGCATGGTATTTATAGAAGAAGTATTGCTAGGTTTTCAAACTAGTCCCTCAACTTTTCCTTTTCATATTTGGTCCTTTGTAAATTTTGATTTTTCTTGATTTTTTTGAATTTTTTTTGAAAACAAACAACATCAACATTAACTCAATAATGAAAATCAGTGATTGTAAAAATTACGCATTAAAATTTGAACGTGTTTAAAATACCTTTGAAAATTTAAATTCTTCTGAGAAGACGTTGAAAATGCTAAAAATAATGCAAATATATCAAAATGTATTTTTTTGGGGTTTTCATTGCCTTTTTTACTATTTTTGGTTTTTTCTAAAAATTTATCAAAAACATAAAACATGGGTCAATAATTGGGTAGCAATAAATACCCCCTCTTTACAATGCTTACGAAGCAAAAATTCCTCATTGTTTTGCATAGTAAGCTTGTAAAGAAAACAAAAGGTCTTCTTAGTTTACCGAGTAATCCACTCAGCCAAGGACTTTGCTTTTTAAAAGAAAATGGTGTCCTTATTTTGGGTGACCTACCTTTTTAAAGAAAAGTGGTTCGTTTTCAAGGGTGAGCTGCCCATACATTCATACTGGTCTATTTCCAGGGGTGATCTGCCCACACATACTCATTGTAGTCTATTTTTAAGGGCGACCTTCCCGCACATACTCATGCTGATCTATTTTTACAGGCAACCTACCCAAACATACTCATTACAGTCTATTTTCAGGGGTGACCTACCCACACATACTCACACTAGTCTACTTTCACAGGCAACCTGCCCACACATACTCACGCTAGTCTATATTCTCGGGTGACCTGCCCACACTTACTTATTATGGTCTATTTTCAGGGGTGACCTGCCCACACATACTCACACTAGTCTATTTTTACGGGCGACCTTCCCACACATTTACACTGGTCTATTTTCACGGGCAACCTACCCTTTTAATCAGGTTAACCTGAGATCCCATCTGGTGATCTCCTTTAACCAAAACCAAAATTGATGTGTAGCTCGATCAACCTGAAATCCCATCTGGTGATTCCCTTTAACCAAAGCTAAACTCTGTATGTGGTTAGGTTAACTTGATATCCCATTTGGTGATCTCCTTTAACCAGAAGCAATACAAAGATGTGTGTGTGGTCTCATTATAATGGGTGACCTACCTAGAAAAAGTGATGATCTCATTGTGATGGGTGACTGCCCAAATAAAGAAAGATGGTCTCATTATGATGGGTGACCTACCCAGAAAAAATAATTGTCTCATTATGATGGGTGACCTACCCAAATGTAAGATGGTCACATTGTGATGGGTGACCTATCCAAAAAAAAATGATGGTCTCATTATGATGGGTGACCTACCCTGATGTAACTATATTATTCAATAGTTTCACCCATATCTACCTAATGTTTTGTCCATGTTTTATATGTAAAATGCCTTGATATTCTTTGTTTTATGTTTTGAAGGCACTTTTGGATAAGAGATGCAAAAAGGAGTAAATTGAAGGTAATTGGCAGATTTGATGTTTAGTCAATGTTTTGTGTAGAATGAAATGATTCCAGTGGCACTAAAAAGCTAACATCCATACCTTTCTGGAAATGTAATGCAAGAAAAATAAAAAGGGAAAGATTATGGGAATCATATACTTTAAATTCAAATCTCGCATTCTACCACTGTTGACCTTTGTCCATTCAAAATTCAATATCTAGAGCTATAGAATTCCATACAAACTTAATTTTTTTGGATTCCTGACTCAAAGGTCTAGAAACGCTCCAATGTTAAGCCAAAAACGATGTCATATGAGGGCGATATGATTTTTCAAAGATGACAACTGAATTCTGCCAGCAATCAGGTTTCGTGAAGAAATGAGTCCAAATTATGTTTCGAAGCTTCTAAACTATCATCCAAGTTATAATTTCAGCAATTTAGCCCCTCTAGTAAATCAATCTATTGAAGATTTCTCTCCCTCATCTTTTTTCTACCTTTAGGTTGGCTCGAACTTCCGAATAGGATTCACAACAACTAATAAAGAACTAGATTCACAATAACTCTGAGCTTTGAGAATAGCTTGACACCTTATCATCTTTAGCTAGATTGACCATGCAAGGCTATTTCTCCTTTTTAGGGAAAATAGTCACTAAAGTACTTAAATGTACATTGCCAATTTAAGGGAGGACTATTTTATAAAATAGAAACTGGGGTTTCTTAGCATATAAAAAAAAAGAGAGAAGGGGCTGGTAGCTAGCAGAAAAGAGGGAGAGCAGAAAGAGGCAGCAGCCAGTAGAGAATAAACACAAATTCTCTCCTCTACAAACCCAAAAATCATGCTTTCTTCATTCTTTAGCAGTAGTTGTTCAATAGTTATACAAGGCTAAGCTCTTTTCTTGGTTTCAAGGACACAACAAACCTTTGGATTCCAAAAACCATGAGATTTATTCTTCCTTTTATTTTTAGTTCATGTTATGAATGAGTATGATTGTTTTTCTATGCATATTTCCTATGATTGTTATTGATGATTGCTATAGCAAACTCTAAGTTATTATTGTGAACAATCTATTGCTATGTTTAATATCAAAACTGGAGTTGTGATATATGAACTTGTGAAGCAACTAAGCTTGATAATTGTGACGGAACTACATTATTGAACTTAGGCAGAACATTTGAACAAAGTGACATAAGCTGCGGACAACTTGTATGTTCATCTTGATGAAATTATCCAGTTCTTAAAGCTGCCATTAAATTAAATCATTAGTGCAGACATTTTGATTGTTTGTTGGTTAGAATTAGTCATATGGCAGATCCGTTAATTAATCAATGTTAAAAAAAGATAAAATTTCAGAACATAAACTGTAATTTTCATTTCAAGGATCGGTTCTAATTTCTATTGGTGGATATATGTGCTTGCGATCAAGGTTTGTTTTCTTGATAAATTTCGGTTTCAATTGCTTTTGTTTGCTAGTTTAATTTCTTCTATATTTTAGATCATCACAAATCAAAACCCCCCTAAATTGCATAACGTATAGCATAAAATCTGAACAAAATCTTTCTCGTGGGATTGTGTGGTTCAATTTCATGTGTGAGCTCAAAATTGTTTGGTCACCTCATATCATTTTTCAAGAATTAAATCATTTTTACAATCAAAATACTTTTAATCTTTAGGATTGATGAATCTTAATCGCATGTTGGAGCTTGATCAAAATATTTTGTCAAAATAACCTTTAAAAGAAAACATCTTATGCTTTCAAAACAATAAAGAGACAAAGAAAAGACATGTTTCATTAAAGGATGAGATGTGATCCCAAAACAAAATGTAGAATGCTAAAATTCCATAACAAAAATGATTGACAGTTTAACCCTTTCTTGGATCAGCTTCTTTGGCAATATCTGTGTTTTGCCAAGCAATTTCAATGATTTATCATTCAAAGGATGTTCCATGACATTATGACTAATGACAACCTCCTTCACATATTCAACTCATCTTTTGCTCACCAACTTCTGGACTCGATTTTTGCAATTGTTTAATTGAATGGCATAGGGACCCACCATGATATTCACATTTTGTTTGAATTATACCAACTAGAAAATGGTGGTTGCATGGGATTTTTCAGAGTCAGGCTAAAAAATTTGGAATCTAACAGATGCTGGTAGGCCAACTTGGGTGGCAGAAGGATGTCAATCTTGGCAAAGATATTTGAGTAGTATATGCTATAGTAAAACATGACTAGACCATGTAAGTAAGGTTTTCCACCTTCAAAGTTATCTTCCAATTCATCTCTCATCATTGTTCTGGAATCCATGGCAGAATGTTTAATCTTTCCCATCTTCATAGCTTATTCAATTCTTTCAGTAATCCTTACAACATCATGTCAATCTTCTTATTGTGGTTGTAGTTGTTTGAGGATTGTTGGGAGCTTTCCAACAGCTAGGTAATCTTGGCAGCATACAAAAACTTATAGCATCGTCACTACTAATGCATGGAATCAAGCATCATCTTTATTAAAGGAAGAGAACCAAATGAATTTGAAACCCTTTTATCTCCTATTCGATTCTTCTCTGCCAGTACAACAAACAAGGACCTATAGGGGGAATACTACTCTATTAAAATTCAATGTCTTTTTCCTGTTTTTCAGTCCAGGTTTATCTATTCTCCTAAATTCTGTGTTTTAATGTTGACACTACTTGAGGAAAATTGCATATGATCTAAAACTACTATATCCCTTCTTAGATTCCCCACTTGCAAAGCCACAAACAGATTTTTATAAAAAGAGCTCTACCACGTTAAAGTTCAATGTCTGTTTTTGTTTTTTCATATCAGCATCTGATGCTGTTGGATCAAAATGGTGTTCACAATAGAGATGGTTAGAAAGAAGGCCAACGAACCAGGCATAAAAAGCTAGCAGCTATTGGGTGCTCTTGGAAGATATGAAGGCTTTGAACGACTATCAGTGTTGAACAAAGACAAAGGTTGTCATTAATTGATGACTAAAGGCATTATTATTGTTGATGACTAAAAAAAAGAAGTGTAACTTCAATTGAACGTGGACAAATAGTGTTCTCACAGAAGATTATGTAGACATTCCCTTTCCATTTGATGCTCTACACTTGTTCAAGTAGATCTGAGTCTAGATGCTTCATCTTTGATGCTCTCAACTCCCCTTTGACAATGAGCCTCTTTTTTATCCCTTTCTTCATTTACCATCATTTTCCTCAATCTAGTAGATCTCAAGTGGGGGAACCTATGTTTCAACTGTGTGCATGGATGACAAATATATGATATGTAATCTATACGATGAACTTGCTCTTTGAGGGGTGACATATGGTAATAACTCTTACATGATGAAACGAGAATTTTTATTCTTGCTCAAACTCTGTAATAAAAATTTCTTGAATGATGACAATTATATTCCCTATAAGTCCTGAATTTAAAATGCTTCAAGAAGGGCTTGCTCAGATGCAATACAATGTGTACGAAGCATACATCCTAAAGGTAGGTTCTAATCTTTTTACATGAGATAAACGGTAGGTTTACTACTTGGTCTCTAAAAAGGGTCTCTTATTGTGTCAGTGATCACCCTCGTAAAGGCAATATAGGGGCTCATTAGGCATTGAGAAGGTATCTGTACCAACCATCACCAGCCTAAGCACTTAACGAAGAGTTGGGGTTTACATAAACTTAAATCTTGACTAAAAATCATAAGGTAAGCTGCTAGTCCCCCACCTAACCTGAAGCTTGTGCGTGTGCTTTTAAAAATTAAAGCTTGCGATGCATGAGAGAATTCTATACAATGCATGAATAAAACAAAAATAAAACAAAACACAAAAAAACTTTAACACATCAAAACACAAAGCTTAGTTAGATAAAGTTGAAAACAATGTCGGTCCCTAGTGGAGTCGTTATTCTGTCGCATGTCCCCTACGCAGCATCGACTAGCAATTTTTCATCTTGTTTACTTGATTTGTTCATTGGAGCCGCCACCTAATATTTGATTGAGGGCTACTAAGAAACCTGGATTTACTGATCATGGTCAGAGATTTGAGAGTAAAGGACTAGTTGTGGCTAAGAAAGGTATTAGCATCCCTAGCGCACCCTACCTAAGGTAAGCTGCTTTGTAGTTTGATGTGATTTGAAAATTTAAAATATTAATTAAATTCTAAGACTTTAATAAATTAGTTCTTAAATCCCAAAATATATGTAGAAACATGTTACATTTTCACGAGAAATACAACATTATTTTATTTGTTCTTGAGATATTTAACAATATTCAAATTAAAAATTAATTCTTTTTGAATTTTTTATTTATTTTATTTTTAACATTAAAAGAAAATATTCATGAAAAAAATACAAACACCCACCCTAAAACTACTTTTTTACTATAATCATGTTTAGAAAATAACATAAGCTAAAAAAAATTAACAGAAAATTAAACACAAGTTCAAGCATCTAAAAATTACAAAAATAGGTCCCTAAAAAGTCCATGAACTGTAGAGGCCCTCTGGAACTGTTGGAGCAATGGTGGCGCGTTTGCTCAACACACTATCCTCACTTACGGTGACAACCACCATTACCTATAGTAGAAGAAACACAACAAAGCAATCAATTTTTGTTTTCCTTTTCTTTCATTAATTCCCAGTCTTCTTTCTTTTTCAGATTTGCGTCTGTCTGCCCTTGTTTCAGATCTGTTTCTTCTCTTTTTATATCACCTTCTCCTCTGTTCTAGTTGGCCAATGGAATGTTAAAGGGGCGGTCAATGGCTAAGCTTCTATCATGTATGTGCAACTGCCAGTAGCTGGTTTAGGTCTTGGTGAGAACGAGAGTCTGCGGGCTGCTAGGCGGCATTCTTTGTGGCTACCGGCTAGAAGAGTGAGGTCTGGTGAAGGGGTTGCAGACAAGAGAGGGATAGCGTTGTTGCAGCTGATAGTGAGGACTATGGGTCTAAGAGAAGTTAGCAGGGACTGCCGCTGTGTTCGGCTTAAGGAAGAAAGGAGTCACTATTCACAGTGGCGGGGGGGAGGGGCGAGCCGAGG
>NW_011501936.1:20339-20877 GCF_000495115.2 Populus euphratica
TTTGCTTGAAAATCCATCAGCCATTCTGTCGGTGAAGTAAACATGTCACTGTACGAACATCCTGATTTGAATCACTTTGTAATTTCGTCGGTAATATTATCCACAAAAACATCTATATCATTGCACTGCTTTGTTTTTTAAAATTCTTTATATTCTATCTGGGATTCTCTTGGTATATACAAATGTCTAGTTTCTATTGATATATACTGATGGTTTTAGCAAGGGAAGTAATTTGGTTGGTAAATATCATTGCAAAATACTTACAGAAATAATTTGTCAGCAATTTCGTTGGTTAAATTTCAGGTAGTGATGCCTCAGATTCCTCACGACATTCCATGCATGATAGACCATTTTCTTTTATTGATACCCTAAAGAGGATTTAAAGATTTCAGTTGTATATGCGTAATAACAGAGTAGAAAAAGAAAACTCTCTCGGATCGGACCCAATTTGTGGCAGTTTCATATCAACAAAAGTTCACTGAAAGGCGATGCTTGCAATCGTTATGTTTCAGAAGCAATAATATTCTTGTTTATCCTT
>NW_011501936.1:21239-21491 GCF_000495115.2 Populus euphratica
GTGGCCGGTTCGGTTCACCGGTTTTGGTGGTGAAACCGAAACTGAACCGAACCGGACAGATTTTTTGGTTTAGTAATCGGTTTAATCAGTTTTTTATCTCGGTTCGGTTTTTTCGGTTAATTTTCTATCGGTTTTCTCGGTTTTTTTGGTTATTCGGTTTTTTTGAACACCCCTATGTATAGCAATGCTCCAAAGGGAGGCTTACTAATCTCATTTTCATGGGAGATAAGATATTTTTACTAGATACACTTT
>NW_011501936.1:22059-27653 GCF_000495115.2 Populus euphratica
GAAGAAGCTCCGGGCTCGAGTTCTAGCAACCTCTCCTCGTCTACGTTTAGCAGAGGGAGAATATCGTACAGGACTAAAGGTTACACAACTGGAGGTGGTTATGCATAGAAGAAAGCTAAGTGATTAATCACTAGGTCTTTAAAACGGAACTGGTTTCCTCTTAGGATAATCGAGATAAACCCTCCCCTTGTAGCGTTGAGCTACCTCGTTGCTGTCGATAACTTCTGTTGCAGGAACATAGTAATATGTGGGATGAGCATGGGGAACCTTCATAACTGGTGCCCGCCTCTTGGCCCGGCGGAAGTGCTCATCAATGGCTGCAAAACCCTCCTGCCCAATCTTAACGAGACGATCAGCCTGAGGTGCCATGTTAGCTACGATTAAGCAACACACAGACAAGCAGCTGTATATAGGTTTTGTTGGTTTTCTTGCTTTGGCAAACATGCAGGAGGCCAAGCCAACCTTTATATAGAAGGAAAGGTTTGGTTGACAACAGCTGTGAAATGAATATTGTTAGACAGTACTCCTTTTTGTAAATAAAAGCACCCAACATTTGTGTACGATAAAACTAACCATTGTTGAGAGAAAAATCAATAGCTTTTCTTCATCTTATCACTACTGACGATAAAAGCATCACAAAGTGAAAAAAAAAAGATTATCATCAAAAGTTTATTAGTATCATATTTGAACACAAAATATTATCATCAATACTTAAATAAACTTTTTATATAAGAAAATTTATTATGATACTTTGGATTAGAATTGAATGTTCTAAATACTTAGTACACTGGAAAAAAAAGGGGACGCAAACACTGCTCATTAACAACTGTTGTCAGCCAATCATTAGAGCCACATTTATGAATTTGTGTTGGGCATAAATGAGAATATCAGTGATTAAAGAAAACAAAAGCTTCCCTGCTTTTGGACTAATGCTGTTTCTACTGGTCAGGAATCAAGTCAGGTCCAAAAGTGAAAGTAGCAAAAACACTACACCTTCTCGAAAGCAAATCATGAAAAAAGATTCAGGGTATTTTATCTCGGTTTCTTTAATTTGAAAAATAATGGAAATCCGAAATAAAACATGAAATCTTGAAAAATAAAAAAACAACAAAATTAGCAGATCCCCATAGATAAGGGTTTGGGAATCTCAAGTAAACATTTGAGATCTGTTAATTAAGGGTTAGATAAAAAATTATAACTTCTTTTAGATTCTTTATTGTTTAGCATAACTATATCTTTTCATAAACGTATTCCTATCTTATTGAACCATAAAAGCAAATATCCTCATCTAGCTATATCAGATCCCCACTTATAACCTTCGGTTTCGTCTAGCTATGTTGCATCATTTAGAAACTAATATATAAAACAAACATCGCATTCAATTATTGAACAAATGATTCCTTCCGACAAGTTTCGTAGATTCGATGAGACTCTTTTGTTTAATGGTGAATCTGATTCCATAGAACTAACTTTTCTTTTCTAATTTCTTTTGCTAATCTTTTTTTCTATTCTTTTTTTTTCCCTTCTTTAACTGATCCTTATTCTTTCCAAAACCTTTATCTTTATTTCTCATTCTAGTTAACCTAAGTAACATGACATAATTAATGTGACACAACCCCTCCATCTCACGGCCGGCCTCAAATCCGAGTAAACGAAGTTACTTTAATGACCGACAAATCGAGAGAGAAATTCTGTACGAAAATATAATGAACAAGTTCTTTATTTGTAAGTGCAATTCCAGAATACAGAACTATTAGGAAATAAGCAGTGAAGACATGGCCTGCTTACTAATGCTAAATAATCATTGAAGCCAGTTTATTCTAGCTTTCTTTATTTACTCAAGGATGTGCTAGATTCTGTAGTAATGGGCAATCCTTTGAGATCTTATGGATATGGCTATCCTTGGAAGCATTCTCGACATCGTACCTCTCGCTCCCAATATTAGAGTACAAACAGTTAGTTATGGCTTTCGGTTTTGTTAATAACAATAGGAAAATAGATTCTGATCCCGCTTGATGGGTTCATATACTAACATTTGTTCTAACAGTTAGTTATATCGTTTTATATGCTTCAAATTCCTCATGACTTACCTTGAGAGACCATTAATGATGTAGATCTCTCATAATTAGATGAGTATCTACTCTAAATAGATTACATAAATGTTCTAACATATACATTTATAGATTAGTAGGACAAATCTAATTATAAGAGAAAATCTGATTGTATCATACTAGAATAATAGCTTAAAATGACCATAACTTAATTTATAAGGCTCCTAAAACAGGGGAATAAATGATTGTTATTTAAGAGAAAATAAAACTTATGAACTTAAAGTTCACATCTACATCTACAGTCTATTTCACTCATTAAAATTCTTGTGTTCTTTCTGTATTTATTATTGTCTTTTAACTTCTACCCGCATCAATTTTCTTGGTGGGATACTCTGAACAGATTTCAGTTCTATGTGGTAACAGAACAGAAATGGAACACTCTCTCGGATAGGACCCATTTTGTGGTAGTTTCATGTCATCAAAAGTTCACTAAAAGCCGATGCTTGCAATCTTTATGTTTTAGAAGCAATAATATTCTTGTTTACATGTAGAGAAGGCAAGGGCAGTGAGATTCTGAGGAAGTAAGATCAACCCTTCTAGGCTAAAATGAAATGTGTTGGATGTTAAAGCACATCTCATTGCATTTAATAGTAGATTTTCATATCACACACAAAGTTAGTGAAAAGAAGCCTCATCATGTTTGATGCGTCCTATTTATAATGAAGGCTTGGAAAAGATCAAGAAAAGACATGTAAATCATCAAAGGGAGGCCTACAAATCTTATTCTCATGGGAGAATAAGATCTTTTTACTAGATACACTTGCTCACATAGCTATCAACTAGGTGCTAGTTTTAACTTGAAGCGCATGACTGGATTCGGTCTAACTGATAAGTTCTCCGAGTTTTACTGCAATCCTAACTTCATAGGAATTGGAGTTCTACTGCCTTAAACAATCCATTCCTTTCAAGTTAGGTATGTTTCAAGTATGTCTGTTATGTGATAACAAACATCATTAACTACTAGTATCCTAGATTAGTTATCTATAAATCCTATATTGATGTGAGGATACACATCATAGATGAGACAATTTCCTACAACTTTCATTTAATTTAAGAAATAAAACTCCAACATCAGATGTTTATGGACTCAATTAAATTTTATTAAAGGTTTAAAATTTAATTTTATTGAGCCCAACACATGCATTTGGGTCGGGTTCGACCCAGCGCCCATAACAGGGTCGAATCCAGCCATGTTAAAAAAAATAAAAAATAAAAAATTTTATTTTTAAAATTTTGTGGCTTTTCCATCTTTCGCTATCTACCTTTTTATTTAATTTTGATATGCATTTTATGTCACAAAAAATACAAATCTGGTATTAAAATACTTGATTTTCGTCAAAACATCCAAAAATACAAAAAAATAAAAAAATATTTTTGTGTATTCGGTCAAGTGTCTCAAAATTAAAAAATCATATTGTGTTTTTCATACATTAAAAAATAATGTTTTAGCATGCATTTTAGCTTTAATAACCAGTTTTTTAAAGTCAAGAGAACATTGGCCAAAATTATAAAAACAACAAAAATTTTATTTTGTTTTGTTTTAGTATCATGAATTATGAATTTATATGTAAAACGTATTCTCGATATTAAAAAGATATTTTTTTTGTTGATAACATAAAACAGTTGAGTTTTGATAAGATAAGAATTTTCTTACAAATGAAAACTTTTATTAAACTGTAGATAGACTAACAATTAGAGACCAAACCACACCATAGATTTTATCAAACAAAACAATACAGCTTACCTTAAGTAGGGCATAGTTAGGATGCTAATATCTTTTCTTTACGCAACTGGTCTTTGTACCCCATATCTTAGACCAGTTAAGGTTCATAGTGAGCAGAATATTAGGTGGCGACTCTCATTCCATCTTACTGATATGAGACAAGAATTCCTTATCTTCGCATACTTGCTAGATAGATGTATACTGACCATTTACAATTTTCCTTGAGGGTAGATGATTGCCATGACACCATAGATATGCGACAGAAGTCATTAAGAAACTTGTCATCACTTCTAATGGCGGATCATGCGATCACTACCAGATTTAACAATTTTACTAACATAATTTTTTGTCGGTATTCACACTCACAATCCATTGTTATAAATATTACTGACGGGCTCACACGGATGGAGGCAGTCTATCGAAAAAACTCTCATCAATAATTTATGATCTGCTGGTGAGTCCATCGATAATAAATAAATCAATAAATTTATAGACAGACAAAGCACACTCAAAAACAAAAAAATACCTTTTTTATTATGTCAGTATCTCTATTGGTAAATTTAACATATCACCAATAGGAATATTGTATATAATGCCATCGATTTTTTTATTTATTCATTGGTATATGCATTGATATATATAACATATCACTGATAGAATACTAATTAGTACTCAAAAGGACAATTTTATCAAGATTTTATATCAATATTTTGCACTTGAAATATCAATAACTCCCTAACCAAAGAATGTTTTATAAAAACAAGCTGATACTATAAGATACTGATGAGGGAATTTTTAGCATGTATATTTTCCATTATTCATGCTTGATTTTTAAATATTTTTGATATGTTACACAAGAAAATTAGAATTTTGAATCTCTTTTTGAACTATTGACCTCATGGGAAAATTAATATGTTTTTAGATCTTAGATTACTGAACAGGCAGAGCCCGGCAGTGAAACTGAACAATGATTCATTATGTGCTGCAAAAGAAGCTATACAACTTAGTTCTAGATGTTCGTCATCATTTTCAAATAGCTGAGATGAAGGTCTACAAAACATATGAGGGCATATAACTCAGTTTTGTTGTTTTTAAGCCCAAAAAGCGAGTTGAAAAACAAGGATTGAACCAGCCTGAAATTCCTGCATTGCAAAGACTGTTTTGGTTTATGGCCTTTATCTCAACTCTCAGAGGTCAAAAAATTGCAAGATCAGTTTTGTTGGAAAGAAAATTTGATTCTCTACATTTTTTCTAGAAATAGAGATCTTTGAATTAGCATGTTTTCTACCTCAAGTCTAGCCCGCAATATCTGAGAAGGAAGGAATTCAATGCAGAAAAGGAAACTTTCCTCAATACTACAGGGGTAGAAAAGCCACAATATAAAAGAAGATAGGGGATCTGAAAACAGGTGAGTGAAGACACGTAGAAACCCTACAACATAGAAAGAAAAAGAGAGGAGGAGGCACCAAAGGGGAACAAAAAAAGAGCAGGGGCAAAATTATTGAAAATCGGGAGGACACCTATCTATTCGATGAAAATTCTCTACTTTTGAGTGATGTTCACCTTATCAAGTTTGTTTCTCTTTAATTTAACCATGGAGTACACTTTTATTTTAGGATTTTTGATGTAACCTTACTATGATTATGTGAACAATTTCTTCGATTGAATTATTACATTAAGATGTTGAGTATTTCATTCTATATGTAATGCTTGCATGTGGTTGGCCAACATCTGCATGATTTAGAATTCAATTTGAAACT
>NW_011501936.1:27743-29063 GCF_000495115.2 Populus euphratica
TAGGTTTTACAGTACTTTATTACTTGTTATGATTCGTGCACTTGCGAAATTAACCAACAAAAATCATTGATAGTCCATATCAAAGCCGCCCTCATAAGGAAATTTTGTTTCCTCGATATATCATAAGTCAAAGCTCTGGAGGACCACAACTGTGCCAACTCATCAATCAATGGTCGAAAACAAACATCTATATTCTGGCCTAGGCTACTTGGACCTGGTATGACTATAGATAAAAACATGATTCAGTTATTGGGTCATAACTAGAGCTGTAGATCTTGGATTTCAATTTGGTTTATATGGCTAGAAAGCTAAGACAGAGGCCTAAAACATTCATATGGATGCAAGACTCAATTCTGCTATTTGGAAATCCAAATTTTAACAACAACGAAAAAGTCAGAAACTATCCTGTAGCCCAGGCATTGTTCAGTATTCAGCCCATATCTTAAGTTTTAGAAGTCCAAATGACCTCATTTTTTTTTTGTTGGAAAGCTGAGAAAATTTCTTAGAACTTTGATGATCAAGTCTATTCAAATTTTAATGTTAGCAATGACGTTTTGTTCAGACAAGAAGATAAGGATTGTCACCAAGTCAAGATGTGGCCACCCACTCAATAATTGGTCAACAAATCAATAGTTTATAATTTTATCCAATAAAAGGAGATATTTTCCATGCATTTAGACATCTTGATTTTTAGATTAAGATTATGTTTATGCTCTTTTTTTTATTGTAATGCTTAAGTTTTGCTTATATTAATCTCTTGTTTATGCTTCTCATTTCCTTTCCTTTACTTTGTCAACTTTTTTCTTATTTATGTTCTTATCTTGTTTATTTATATTTATATTTTTTATTATGTTTATTTAAGTTTATTATATCAAGGTGAAAAGGTTATACTAATGCTATAAGAATAAGTATAGTATAAACTCAATATGGACTTGAATGATTGATACTAACATGTTTTGTATTTGTTATCTTGTTCACTTTTAATACATTGCTTGTTAAATGGTTAATCTAGATTTATGTTGTATAATCCTTGGTACAACAAATATTTGGCACTTTCGTAGCCTAGCCATATGGTATAATTGACACCTGTGTTGTCAAAGGAACTTGATTTATTGTTAACATAAGTTATAATCATGAATACCTGACATTAGTTACAAGTATTAGCATTATTCGAATAAGATAACTAATTTAATCATGTTGATAATTTATAATTCGAATGAAACCTCCTTTGTGTGTAGTTTCTAGTTGAGTAGTAAAAAGAGTTTATATTATACTTGTTTGAAATACCATTAGTAGATCATTTAACCTTGAAAAAAAAAT
>NW_011501932.1:0-29114 GCF_000495115.2 Populus euphratica
GATGACTAATGTAATCATGTTAATAATATATAATCTGATTGGAACCTCCTTTGTGTGTGGTTTCCAATTGACTAATAAGAGTTTATACTATACTTGTTTGACATACCATTAGTGAATCCTCTAACTTTGACATTTATTGTTATCGTTGTTAAATCTTTACGTTAATATTTCATCTCAAAGTTCTTATCTTCTTCTTCTTCTTTATTATTATTATTATTATTATTATTATTATTATTATTATTATTATTATTATTATTATTATTATTAGTACTATTATTATTATTATTATTATTATTATTGTTATTAGTATTACTATTATTATTGTTGTTGTTGTTGTTATTATAGTTGTTGTATTATTATTATTTATAATTTGTACAATTAACCTTCTTGTGGTTCAACCCCGGTCTTGCCGGTTATTTATTACTTCGACACTCCTGCACTTGGGAGAAGACATCAATCTTTTGGTCGTGTCATTGTCCATTAAGTCCACTAATCAATAGTTAGCTACTACATCAATTATCAATTACCACATGAATAGTTCTGAATTTTAGCCTATAAAAGGAGGCATTTTCTATTCATTTGGGCATTTTGTTTTCCATATCAAGATAATGTTCTTGCTCTCTCTTTATATTTTTGTAATGCTTAAGTTTTTCTTTCATTAATCTCTTGTTTATGCTTTTCATTTCCTTTACTATACTTCGTTAACTTATATCATGTTTATGTTCTTGTATTGTTTCTTTATATTTTTCTTCTTCATAATGTCTAGCTAAGTTAATTATATCAAGGTGAAAAGGTTTCACTAATAGTGTTGGGATATGTATAATATAAACTCAATATGGACTTCAATGCTTATATCCTAAACAATTTGCTATTAACATATCTTATTGTTTTTATCTTATTAATTCTTAATACCTTACTTATTAAATGGTTAATCTAGATTTGTGTTGTATAACACTTGGTACATCAAATACTTGATCCTTCATAGTCTTCGGCCGACATTATTATTATGAGAGGAACTTGATTTGTTGTCAACATAAGTTAGCATCATGAATACTTCATAAAATTTATAAGTATGGTGTTATGTAAATAAGATGATTAATATGATCATGTTGATAATTAATAAAGAGTTTATATCTTACTTATATCTAATACTATTAATGTATCCTCTAACCTTGACATTTGTTTTTATCATTGTATAATCTTCACATTAATCTTACATCTCAAAGTCATCTTTAACTTATCTTCACCACCATCATCATCATCATTGTTGTTATTGTTGTTCTTATTATTATTATTACTATTGTTGTTGTTGTTGTTGTTATTGTTGTTGTTGTTGTTGTTATTTATAATTTATATAAGTAACCTCCCTATGGTTCGACCCCAGTCTTGCCGAGTTATTTATTATTTTAACACTCCTGCACTTGGGATAAGACATCAACTCTTTGATCGTGTCAGCCAATACCAAAATCTATTAAAAATGTTAGATCATTCTTAGGATATGCTAGTTTTTATAGAAGGTTCATCAAAGATTTTAGTGTAATATCTAAGCCCTTTAGTAACCTTCTAACAAAGGATAATATTTTTGAATGGACTGAACATTGTGAAGAAGCCTTTGTTAAACTTAAAAACTTGCTTACTTGTGCTCCTATCATTCAACCTCCTGATTGGTTATTACCTTTTGAAATAATGTGTGATGCTAGTGATTATGCCGTAGGTGCTGTTTTGGGATAAAAAAAAGAAAAGAAACCTTATATGATTTACTATGCAAGTAAAACTTTAAATAGTGTTTAAATGAATAACACCACAACTGAAAAAGAATTACTGCAGTAGTATTTGCATGTGAAAAATTTAGGTTTTATCTTGTTGGCTCACCTGTTGTCGTTTTAATGATCATGCAGCATTGAAATATCTTCTTTCTAAGAAAGATTGAAAGGCTAGAATGGTGCGGTGGATTTTGTTACTTCAAGAATTTGATATCAAAATCAAAAATAAGAAAGGCACCAAAAATGTTGTCACAAATCATTTATCAAGATTGACAACAAATTCGAAAACTGACATCACACCAATCTATGACTACTTTCCGGATGAATCTTTACTTTCTATCTCTACAATACCTTGGTTTGCTAATACTGTCAATTTTCTTGTTTTAGGACAATTGTCAGCTCATTAGAGTACCCAAGATAAAAGAAAGTTCTTGAACGAAGTGAACTTTTATTGGGATGACCCATATTTATTCAAATATTGTCCTGATCAAATATTTTTAAGATGCATTCCCGACAAGGAGGTAAGTAGTGTCATTAAATTTTGTCATTTTGAGGTATATGGGCCATTTCTCATCAAGAAAGACAACTGCAAAAATCTTACAAATTGGATTTTACTGGCCCACCATATTTAAGGACTCACATGCATTCTGCATATCTTGTGAAAATTGTTAAAAGTTGGGATCTATTTCAAAACATCACATGATGCCTTTAAATCCTATTCTTGTCATTGAGATCTTTGACTATTGAGGTATAGATTTCATTGGTCCATTTCCTCCATCATTTGGTTTCTTGTACATATTAGTCATAGTAGATTATATTTCAAAATGGATAGAGACAATTTCAAGTCGAAACAATGATCACAAAACAGTAATAAAGTTTTTGAAAGAAAATCTTTTGAGTCGATTTGGAATCCCTTGAGCCATGATAAGTGATGGTGGAACACATTTTTGTAACAAGCCATTTAAGTCTTCAATGAGGAAATATGGACTCACATACAAAGTTATCACCCCTTATCACCCTCAAACAAATGGACAAGTAAAGCTTGCTAATAGGGAGATCAAACATATTTTAGAGAAAATAGTGAACCTTAATAGGAAAGACTAGTTTTTAAGACTTAATAATGCACTTTGGGCTTATCGAACTGCTTATAAAACACCATTAGGTATGTTACCTTATAAAGTAGTCTATGGAAAACCTTGTCACTTGCTTGTGGAACTTGAACATAAAACTTATTGGGCTATTAAATCTTTTAATTAAAATATTGATGATGCTAGTCAACTGCGAAAATTACAAATAAATGAGCTTGAGGAAATAAGAAATGATGCATATGAAAATTCAAGAATTCATAAAGTAAGAATCAAAGAGTTTCATGACAAGAAAATACTGAGAAAAACATTCAATGTTGGTTAAAAAGTCTTGCTTTATAATTCTCGACTGTATTTATTTCCTGAAAAACTAAAATCAAGATGAAGCGGTCCTTTTATTGTGAAACATATGTATCCATATGAGGCCTGTGACATCAAGAATCCAAAGAATTGCAATGTTTTCAAGGTAAATGGACATCGTTTGAAAGTTTACTTTGATAATTTTTCAGTTGAAAATAAATCTATTGAATTGGGTGATCCTGTATATAAAGATTGATTTTTTTTCCTCACATTGTTTTTGTGTTTCTTTTTTAGTGATTTTTGCTAGTTTCTCTCACCCAATCAAATGGCGACTAACGGTACTCCGTGACTTAAATTGGTTCTTTTAGTTTCCCATAATAACTGATATCTGTGTATATATTTGTGCAATTCTTTGAATCTCTCTTCCAATTCTTATTTGAAAATGGACACTAATCTTGAAAAATAGAAAAAGTATTTTCCCGCTCTATCTCAGAATGCAATTACAAAAATTTACCGTGCTAGATGTGCAAGATTGAGGTTGTTAATGAATCATGGAATTCTTGAAGATATTCGCTGGTTGATTGAAGCAAAGGTTCGATTATCAGGTGAGTCCTTTAATTCCTTCATTTCACACATGCTTGGAATAGGTAAAAGCACTTTTGCAAAGAACCGTCGTGCCAAATGACTGAAAGTCTGTCACAGATGTGCGAGATGGACTTGTAATGCAAAATGTTGTTCTTTAGGAATGATATTTGTAAATCGTGAAGATAAAATTAAGGATGACCTAACTAAAGAGTCTTTAGATAATCTTCTATTGACTCTTGAGACGCACCCTAGTCAAGATGTGCATCGTGCAATTTATGATTTATGGCCACAATTCCATAAAGAACACACTCGACATAGTCTTGGGAATCTGATTAAAAAAGACCCTGTTTGCTAGTTTTTAAGAAAACTGGATGGGAAGCCTATTCCCGACCCATAGAAGGTGTTTAAGCCGTTCTTGGACATCAAACTAAGGGAAGATATGAGCCACAATCACAACTAGCTATACATACACATGCTTTTTCAAAAATAAATAAATAAAAAGAGAGAGAGAGAGAATGTGTGAGACTCCAGCTGACCTATATATAGGTGGTATGATTGCCTTTTTAATTTCTCATCTATAAAATCCTTTCCTTCCTTTCATTGCTACTCGACCCATACATTTAACAAATATAGAAGTGTGTAGAAATGACAAGTTTCTCAGGACATCACATAAGAAATATTTGTGTTTTCGGTGGATCTAGTCCTAGGAAAGAAAATGAGTTTTTAGAATAAGCAAATTATCTTAGTCAGGTGCTAGATGAGAGAAAGATTCATTTAGCATATGGGGGAGGCAGTCTTGGGTTAATGAGAGGTGTGTCAATAGCTATATTTTTAGGAGGTAGTCAAGTTTTGGAGGTCGTCCCCAAAGCTTTAACACAAGGGGACATCATTGGAAAAACAATTGGAGAGGAACTACAGGTCTCCACAATGTCTGCTCAAATGAATGCAATGTTTAACCATGGTGATGCCTTCATTGCCTTACTAGGTGGTCTGAGCATATTAGAAGAGATCTTTCATATTTTCTCTTGGGCCCAACTATACATTCACCATAAACCCACAGGTCTGTTTAATTTTAATGGTTATTATGATAAGTTATTGTCATTTCTTGATCATGCTATGGAACATGAATTTTTAACATCTTTTGCACAACAAATCATAATCTCTATTGCTACTGTTGAACAATTGATTGACTAACTACAATCTTTCATTACTATAATTGATCCCTCCATGAGTTGTATTAATTGGTCATCTAAGGAAAGCCGTAAAAAGCTTATATTGGATTTCAGTCTTTATTTGTGAATCTTTATGTCTTTTGGTTTTATTAATAGCATAATATTTGTGTTTTGTTATTTTTTATATTTGTTTCAGTATGTTTCAGGTGATATCTTCTGTACTCTATCTTTCTACCTTAAAACATTAAGAACAATGTCTTATTTTAGTTGGGGGGAGAGGGTAGTAGTTGACAAAAAAAATTAACTAACTGTGTTTTCTATTTTATAAAGCATGTGCAAAATTATTGTTACTAGGATGACAGAGTAAAGGAGCTCTTTTGTTAAAGTGATTCTTGAGACCCATCTTAGTAACCGTTCTTAACAAGGTCTATTATAATACTTCTTAAAATTTTCAAGTTTACAAACTCTCATATTGTTATCACTTAATTCTGCTTATATGCTCATTTAACATGTATTTTAAAACCTTAATTTTCACACACACACTTTAACATATGATTGTGGGTTGCATGTTGGATTATTACATTATTTATGTTCTTTTGTTAAAAGTGACAACTAAGGGAAAGGGATAGTATATAATTTAAAAAAATAAAAAAACAAAAAAAAGAGAAAAAAATGATGATATTAAAAATGTAGATAAGTTTGGTTTCGTAGCCTTCCTAACCTAAGCAATTAAGCCTAAAGGGGTGTTTTAACATCTAATACCCTAAAGTTAATTGACTTGGGAGCTATTGGCTCAACCTTTGTTACATGGGTTGGGAAAAAAAGATTAAGAAAATCAAACATTGCACTATCTATATATCAGTTTTGGCAACTCGAGTTACTAAGCTCGTAGGGGTGTCTCAACACCTAATGCCCTAAGACCAACTGGTTTGGGAGTCATTAGTTGAAAGGTTGCTACATGGGTTAAAGATGCATGGTGTTTTAAGTTATATGTATATATATTAAAAAAAAAGCAAAAATAATAATCTCAATCCAAGAAAGTTAACCTTAAACATTAAAACAAAAATTTTGTTTTCTTTCAAGAAAGGCCCCATAACTATGTGTTGATATATTGAGCGCAAAAGAAAGGTGTATTAATATCTTGTTTAAGAGGTATTGAGCAGATATATCAATTTAATGAGAGTTTATTTATCTGAATAGATTAATGGAAGTTAAATGATGAATACCTTGCTTTGTGAAATTTATAAATTGTTTTTCTATTTTAACATTTTGATTACTAGGGACTAGTAATAAGCTGGTTAGATGGTGTGATTAGTATTTAAAAGTGTATTTGTATCAAGGTTTTATATCATTATTTTGCACTTGAAGTATTAATAACTCCTTAACTAAAACATGTTTTATAATAACATATCTAATAACATAAGATACCTTTAATTTATGGTAAATGTTCATTTTAAATGCAAACCTATAACATAAATGAAATGATTGATTGATCAATTTAAGAACTAAAATTGAAAGGACAAAGAGATGACCAAACTTAGAAAAGAGATATTGGTGCAGTCCAAACTAGAATATTATTCGGTAATTGGGTCATATCTGGAGTTGTAGATCTCGGATTTAGGTCTACTTTATATGAATGGAAAGGTAAGACATATGACTACAACTTTCATATAGAGCTCAATATTTTAAAAGGCCATTTTCAAGTTCATATTGTAGCAATAACAAAGAAGTCTGAATTTATCCTACAGCTCACGCACTGTTCAGTGTTTGGCCCATATCTGGAGTTTTAGAAATCCAAATGACTTTTATTTTTTTTCCTGGGAAGATGAGATAATTTTATACAACTTTCATTTTTTCAAGTGGTTCTAGTTCTAATGTTATCAATGACGTTTTGGGCAAACAAGAGAAGATAAGGATTGTTACTAAGTCAAGAGTTGGCCACCCACTCATTAATTAGTCATCAAATCAATAGTTTCTAATTTTAGCCTATAAAAGGAGGCATTTGTCATGCATTTAGGCATCTTGGTTTCCATATCAAGATCATGCTCTTGCTTTCTCTTATTGTATTTTTTATATTGCTTATGTTGTGCTTTCATTAATATCAAGTTTATGTCTTCCATTTCCTTTCATTTACTTAGTTAACTTTTATCTTATTTATGTTCTTATTTTGTTTATTTATTTTTCTTTCTTTCATTATGTCTAGCTAAGTTTATTATGTCAAGGTGAAAAGGTTACACTAATGGTGTAAGAATAAGTATAATGTAAACTCAATATGGACTTTAATGTTCGATACTAACATATTTTGTATTTGTTATCCTGTTCACTCTTTAATGCTCTGCTTGTTATATGACTAATCTAGATTTATGTTGTATAACACTTAGTACAACAAATGGTTGGCACTTTCATAGCCCATACATACTATATGGTATAAAAGATACCTGAGCTATGAAAGGAACTTGATTTGTTGTTAACATAAGTTATAATCATGAATGCTTGACGAGATTTACAAGTATTAGTATTAATCGAATTGAATGCTTGACGAGATTTTCAAATATTTGCATTAATCGAAAAAGATAACTAATGTAATTATGTTAATAATTTATATTCTGATTGGAACCTCCTTTGTGTGTGGTTTCCAATTGAATAATAAGGGTTTATACTATACTTGTTTGACATACCATTAGTGGATCCTCTAACCTTGACATTTATTGTTATCATTGTTTAATCCTTACGTTAATCTTCCATCTCAAAGTTCTCATCAACTTTTTCTTTTTCCTCTTCTTCTTTTTCTTCTTCTTGATTACTACTACTACTACTACTACTACTACTATTTTTATTTTTATTTTTATTGTTATTATTGTTATTATTTTTATTTTTATTGTTATTATTGTTATTATTGTTGTTGTTGTTGTTATTGTTGTTATTGTATTATTGTTGTTGTTATTGTATTATTGTTGTTTATAATTTATATAATTAACCTCTCTATGATTCGACCCCGGTCTTGTCGGGTTATTTATTACTTCGACACTCCTACACTTGGAAGAAGAAATCAATCTTTTGGTCATATCACACAACAAACTGAAGGCTTGGCAATTTAAGCTAGTTCTCTTCTTAAAAAAGAAAAAAGAAAAAAGAAAAAAGAAAAAAGAAAAAAGAAAAAAGAAAACTCTAAAACCAACCAAGGTGCATACCCTTATAGATACTACTCTCACCTTGTACTTATACTCTTGCACATGAACACATTAGGTAATAAAAAAAAAACCTTTTAAAACTAAATAAAAAAAGAAATAACAAAGAAAAAGAGAGTGATGTTTCTAACATAGCCACCCTCCAACCATACGAAACAAAACATGCATCAAACCACGCTAATCATCAACTATGATAGTTTATGCAGTGTCAAATCGAGTTCTATCAGGTCTCTCTTCTAAAAAAAGAAAAAAGAAAACTCTAAAACCAACCAAGGTGCATACCCTTATAGATACTACTCTCACCTTGTACTTATACTCACGCATATGAACACATTAGGTAATAAAAAAAACCTTTTAAAACTAAATAAAAAAAAGAAATAACAGAGAAAAAGAGAGTGATGTTTCTAGCATAGCCACCCTCCAACCATACGAAACAAAACATGCATCAAACCACACTAATCATCAACTATGATAGTTTATGCAGTGTCAAATCGAGTTCTATTAGGTCTTTAATAAGCTGCACATGTTACTAGAAGATTATTCATGATCTAACACACTCATCCCTTACACCTTTACCGTTCCTCTATTTTTCTACATTTTAGTCCTCAAAATTAATTTATTATAATATGGTTTTAATTTTCATAATTTAGTCCTTAATTTGTTTTTCTTTTTAGATGAATTTTCACTCATTTTTTCATGTTGAATAGATCTTTATTGTGATTTATTATCTCATTATTTTTATATGATTTATATAAAAAAAATTAGGTAATTTATCATATTAAAATTGAATTTACAATTCTTAATTTGTTTGACATCTTAAAAGAACTTTAAATTAAATATTATGCATGATGTATGATCTATAAGGTATTTAATATGTAAAGTTATATTTTTTATCATCAAAATTACCATCATGATCACCATATTATTTTTTTATTTTTAAATAATTAGAGGTGTAATATATTAATTTTATTTTTAATACGAAAGCCCTTGAAAAACATTTTAGTAATATGTTACCCTTTTTATGTACGTTAAAATCAAAATAATCATAATTAATTAATATATGAATGACTATGTAAAGGGACTAATTGGTTAATCTTAATGTATGTATAGTCATATCATTCTTACTTGCTTAATTTGCTTATTGTTTGTAACTTATGCAATTATTTGATGCCATATTGTTTTAGGTTGGTTTAGAAATAACATTATTTTAGGTTGGTTTAGAAATAAGATTTAAGATCATTTTGGTTTCAATGATATGGTTTTTCATGCTTATTGTCTATTTTATTTTTTTTCATTTAATTATTTTTTAGGAATCATGCTTATTTATTTTATTTAATAATTTTTATTTTATTTCTTGAATGTCACTTATTTTTCTTTCTTACATTCCTAACCATAAACTTTTTATTGGGCTTTGAAACTAGTCTTTTTTTATTTAATTTAAAGAAAATCAAGAATTAAAATATAAAAGAAAACACAAAGAATGGACTTGCATAAAACAATCTTTTAGGTTAGAAATAAATGGTTATAAATAAAGACTTTATTTTTTAGTATATCTTCATAAACACTAAAATATTGAGTGTGACACTATAAAGATTCTATTGAGAAATCTAGATGGGATAAGTCACATTCTTATTTTACTTTGAAATTGTCTTGTTATGCTTGTTTTTCTGTTTGATATGTTTCATATTCTTGTGTAGTATTTTTATCTTGTGATTACACAAAAGTGTCTTCTAATGGTTCTATTGATGTGAGGCCAAGTAAACTTAGAATATTCTAAATCAAGATTTATCTTCAAAAAACAATAAGAATAATTTTTTTTCTCAAATTTAAAGCAAATGGCTAAATTCTATATTTCTTGAATCAAGATTTGAGCCAAATGCTAAAAAATTCTTTTCTTATGGTTTTTATTTATTCTTTTTTTAAGAATTTATTTAATGAAGATCATAAATAACTTTTTTTTTTTAACTTGATGTTGCAACTAATATTTTTTTAGAGAAGATAAAGAACTCAACAATAAAAAAATATATAAAAACTTGAAGATAAAAACGTAAAATGTTCTAAACATTGCTAGAAAAACAATAAAAGAGTTTTAAGTAAAATAGAAAACAAAATCTTAAATCAACTATGAAACTAATACAATTCTCATATAGAAGCTTTTGGAACTTATCGTAATGCTTTCTCGATTCCCAATTGCCCTGGAGCTTTAACCCATTATAGAACAAGACATCTAGAAACATTTGGTAAAATTTTAGTTAAATCTAATAATTGGATCGAAAATGATATTTATTATAGCAAAATTATGTATTAGAAAAAATAAGTCTCTAATTGCTAAAATTAATTAACATATAATGTAAATGGATCAGACCCTTCTTATATATAAATTAAATTGACTAAGCTATGATCATCACTTGTTAAGAATACAACCTCTTTAAAATTTACTTTGGTTCAAATACTCTAAATAAGCCTATTGAATGCATATTTTCCCTTAATCTTGTAATAGATTTTTTGGAGTAGTTTGGATCACATTACATTTATATATTTTCAATGATTTATTACTTGTTACTTTCATTAAATATTCACACATTCATTTCTCATTAGATCTACATACAAATAAAGAAAAAAAATACTTCTTTAAATAAAAAAGGAAGGTGGCAAACAGTGAAAAACACTTAGTTGCTTCTTTATCCAATCAAGTTTCCTCTTTTAAAGATCTAGCTCTTGATGCTTCTCTTAATTCCAAAAAAGATACCTTCATTAATATATCGTTAACCACATCATATGAATTTATATTAATGTTAATAAGATTCTTTTCATATTTAACATTATATAATTATAATCACCATTTTTTAATCTTAATATATCAAAATTCTTACCATTTGGATCTAGTTATTTTGACTACAATTTACATTATATATCTATATATATGTGTGTGTATGTGTGTATTTTTCTTTAGACCAAGAATTCATAATAATTTTGATTTCCAAACTTTTATATTAAGAAATAAACACAACTATACTACCCTGATCTTTTATCTTTTAATTCAAGCATTGATAGTTCAAATTTAAACCTTTAGTGGCATATAATTTTGCTCTACTCAATCAATTCAATTCATATGTCAGTTCTTTCTAAATCACATATTCAAACTGTCATTACACACACAATTTCACATGATGTCATTCTCTAACTTTGTTAATATATAAAACAAGGAAACAACATGTAACAACCAAGCATTTAAATTCATTTTCTAAATTTTCTAAAAACTTACAAACTAACCATTCAACCAATTTAAATGTTATTTCTAATTTGTCATAACTTTCTTAACACATTTTCAAACATATGTCTTCAAATAATAAAACTTAATACATGAACTCATTTCACAATTTCTCATATAAATAGAATATTTTCCTTCAATATCAATCATATACACTTAGGATGCTATTTAGGAATATTTCATATACACATAACACTTTGTCCATAATTCTATTGGTCCAATTACTTATTTACACATCCAAGTTTCTAAAATTCATATTTACACTTTCTAAACGCATCTTATAATATACCAAACATCCATTAAATTAAGTGTTCTACTTCAATTATCAATTCTAAAACTTTCACATTAACTCATAAATATTCAATATCACAAAAACACATAAGCTTTAGATCCATAACTTTCTCTATAACACACATATAACATGTAATCTCACATGTTCAACTGAAAACTCTTTCTTAAACATAATACTCATATTTGTACATTTAATAACATACAATTCCATAATATTTTTTTTTTTATGGTTTTCTAAAGATTTCTCCCATAATCGGCTTTAGTGTACAACTATTTTCTTAAATTATTTTCAAATTTTCTCTATATTTCCACTCTAATTATTACCTATCTTATACAACTTTCATCAATTTAACACAAAACACCTAATTCCCATACAATTTTATAAACCCTAGAATTTAGGAAATTAGGGTTTTTCATCTTCCACAATAAACCCATTAAAACAAGAAAATATTTGGTAAATAATATCTTACCAATTGAATTTGAACTGATTTTAGTGATTTCTTGTCAATATCTCCATACTTTTTTCTTCGCTTCCAATTCACTTGTTTTTCTCTCCTAATTTTACCTTGATTAATCTTTTCCAAGTAAAAACTCTCATAAACACCCACAAAGCTC
This sequence comes from Populus euphratica, assembly GCF_000495115.2. Lineage (NCBI taxonomy): Eukaryota > Viridiplantae > Streptophyta > Magnoliopsida > Malpighiales > Salicaceae > Populus > Populus euphratica. Next base: position 12,271 of record NW_011501932.1, read on the forward strand.
ACAAATTAAAAAAAAAAAAACAAACAAACACAAATCTTTGGAGGATATGAGAAGATTTGAGCTTCCTTTACCCATTCAAGGCTGTTAACCACACTTAAAGAAAAAAGGAGTAGAAACTTTGACTTATTTATGATAATGTCATTATTACCTGTTCTTGTATTATTTTATGTATTTTATTTAGCCACTAGTGTTTTCATATACTATGTTGTAACTAAATCCAATGATATATTTAAACAAATTCAATGGAAACCTTCATAGCCTATTAATAGCATATTTATTTTATTTTCATTTGTCAAGCATTTCCACCTTTTAATATTGATTTTCTAATTTTAGACTAGGGGGTTTACATGCTCTAAGTATATAATAATGATCATTAAACCTTGTATTAAGAATATTTTGGTTAAAATTTCAAATTAAAAAGTTTTTGACTTGGCTTTTTAGCACCTTATTTAATTTTTATCTTCTTATGAGTGGTGAACTTTTATTTCTTGACTCTATATCTCTAAAGTGATGCATAAATTTATATCTTTAGAGTAGTGGATTATTTATATTTATATCTCTTTTGTTTTTATACCTTAAAATGGTGAGTATAAACTTTCATTTGAGTGAGTTCAGTTTTTCTACTCTATTACTATGATTCATGTATCATATATGTCAGGTTTGCTATTGTTGTTTATTTCTTCCTAACACATTTATGTACATGTTCTACCAACATAGACTTATCAACTTTACACTTAAGCTTCAACTAAAATTTAATAGGAAGTATCTTAAGGTATGCATAATATCACGACCAAAAGATTAATGTCCTTTCTCAGATGCAGGAGTGTCGAAGTAATAAATAACCTGATAAGACCAAGGTCGAATCACAAGGAGATTAAATGTATAAACTATAAATAGCAATAATACAACAACAATAACAATAACAATAATAGTAGTAATAATAATAATAATAAAGAAAAAGAAGAAGAAGAAGAAGAAGTTGATGAGAACTTTAAGATGGAAGATCAATGTGAGGATCAAACAATGATAAAAACAAATGTCAAGGTTAGAGGATCCACTAATGGTATTTCAAACAAATATAGTATAAACTCTTTTGATTACTCAATTGGAAACCACACACAAAGGAGGTTCCTATCGGATTATAAATGGTTAACATGATTACATTATTTATCTTATTTGAGTAATACTAATACTTGTAAATGTTGTTCGGTATTCATGATTATAACTTATATTAACAACAAATCAAATTATTTTCATAGCACAAGTGTCAGTTACACCATACGGTTGGGCTATGAAAGTACCAAGTATTTGTTGTACTAAGGGTTTTACAATATAAATCTAGATTAATCATTTAATAAGTAAAGTATTAAAAGGGAATAAAACATGTTAGTATCAAATATTAAAGTTTATGTTGAGTTTACATTATACTTATTCTTATATCATTATTGTAACCTTTTCACCTGACATAATAAACTTAGCTAAACATAATAAAGAAGAAAAATACAAATAAACAAGATAAGAACATAAATAAGATAAAAGTTAACTAAGTAAAGGAAAGGAAATGAAAGGCATAAACTTGATATTAATGAAAGCAAAACATAAGCAATATAAAAAATACAAAGAGAGAAAGCAAGAGCATGATCTTGATCTGAAAACCAAGATGTCTAAATACATGGTAAATGCCTCCTTTTATAAGTCAAAATTAGGAACTATTGATTTGATGACTAATTATTGAGTAAGTGGCCACATCTTGACTTGGAGACAATTCTTATCTTTTTGTTTGCCAAAAACATCATTGTTAATATCAGAATTTGAACAAACTTGAATCATGAAAGTTCTAGGAAATTGTCTCAGCTTTTCAAAAAAAATTAAGGCCATTTGGATTTTTAGAATTAAAGATATAGGCTGAACACTGAACAATGTTTGGGCTATAGGACATTCGAACTTCTCCATTGTTGCTAAGATTTAGACTTCCAAACAGTAGAATTGAGTCTTGCCTTTCCATGAAAGTTTTAGGCCTATGTCTTAGCTTTCAATCCATATAAAGTAGACCTAAATTTAAGTTCTATAGCTCTAGTTATGATCCAATTACCGAATCCAAGCAACAGAATTGAGTGTTGCCTTTCCATGAAAGTTTTAGGCCTATGTCTTAGCTTTCCATCCATATAAAGCAAACCTAAATCCAAGTTCTATAGCTCTAGTTATGATCCAATTACCGAATAGTGCTCCAGTTTGGACTAAACCAGCATCTTTATTCTAAGCTTCACCCTCTCTTTGTCCTTTCAATTTCAATACTTCAACTCATCAATCAATCATTTTATTTATGTGATAGACCTGTATTTAGAATGACCATAACCATTTATCATAAATTAAAGGTAAATTGGAATTGAGTCTTACCAATCCAACTCATCAATCAATCCAAACAGCATAATTGAGTCTTACCTTCCCATGAAAGTTTTAGGCCTATGTCTTAGTTTTCCATCCATATAAAGCAGACCTAAATCCAAGTTCTATAGCTCCAGTAATGATCCAATCACCGAACAATGTTCTAATTTGGACTAAACCAACATCTCTTTTCTAAGCTTCACCCTCTCTTTGTCCTTTCAATTTTAATACTTCAACTCATCAATCAATTTTTTCATTTATGCGATAGGCTTGTATTTAGAATGAACATTTACCATAAATTAAATGTATCTTATGGTATCAGACTTGTTATTATAAAACACGCTTTAGTTAAGGAGTTATTGATACTTCAAGTGCAAAATGATAATATAAAACCTTGATAAAAATGCACTTTTAAGTGCTAATCAGTAGTGTGATTGATTCAAAAAATTAACATAACCAAAAGATTGATGTCTTATCCCAATTGCAGTAGTGTTAAAGTAAAAAATAACTCGGCAAGACTGAAATCAAACAACAAGGAGGTTAACTATATAAATTATAAATAACAACAACAACAACAACAACAATAAGTTAAAGAGGACTTTGAGATGTAAGATTAATTTATAGATTAGACAATGATAAAATCAAGAGATTAATATAAGTATGCATGAAAGTTTTAGAAAATTATCTCATCTTTCCAACAAAAAAAAATTAAGGTCATTTGAACTTCTAGAACTTGGGATATGAGCTGAACACTGAACAGTGTCTAGATTGCAGGATAGATTCAGAATTCTCTTTTGATGCTAAGATTTAGACTTTCAAATGAAAGAATTGAATTTTGGATAATCATGAATGTTTGAGGTCCATGTCTTAGCTTTCTAGCCATATAAATCAAATTGAAATCCAAGATCTCTAGCTCTAAATATAACTTAATGACTGAACAATGTTCCAGTTTGAACTGAACCAACATCTCTTTTCTAAACGTAACCCTCCTTTTGTCTTCTCAATTTTAGTAGTTAAATTCATTAATGAATCCTTTTATTTATGTGATAGGCCTGTATTTAACATGAATATTTACCATAAATTAAAGGTATCTTATAATATTAGACATGATATTATAAAACATGCTCTAATTAAGGAGTTATTGATACTTTATGTGCAAAATAATGATATAAAACCTTGATAAAAATGTATTTTTAAGTATTAATCACACCCCTTAACCAGCTTATTACTAGTTCCTAATAATCAAAGAGTTAAAATAGAAAAACAATTTGCAAGTTCAATAAAGTAAGACATTCATCATTCAACTTCCATTAATCTATCCAAATAAACAAACTGTCATTAAATTTATATATCTGCTTTATACTTCTAAAACCATATATTAATAAACCTTTCTTTTATGCTTAATATATCAACACATAGGTATGAGGCTTTTCTTGGGAAAAAAATAAAATTTTGTTCTAATGTTTAAGGTTAACTTCCTTGGGTTGAGATTTTTATCATTTTTTCCCTTTTTTTTCTTTTTTAAATATACATATATATACACACATACATATATAACTTAAAACACAATGCATCTTGAACCCATATAACGAGCTTTAGGCTAATATGTCCCAGACTAGTTGGTCTTAGGGCATTAGGTGTTGAGACACCCCTACGAGCTTGGTAACTCGGGTTGTAGATTATGATACGTAGATAGTGCAATGTTTGATTCCTTTAAGTTTTTCTCCTTAATCCATGTAACAAGCTTTGAGTCAATAGCTCCCAAGTCAGCTGACTTTAGGGTATTATGTGTTAAAACACACCTTCAAGCTTAATTGCTTAGGTTAGGGAGGTTACAAAACCTAACTTATCTATGTTTTTATTATCATCAATATTATCAATTTGATTTTGTTTTAGTTTTTGTTTTCTTGCAAATTATATATTATCTCTTTCTCTTAGTTGTTGCCTTTAACAAAAAAAAACATAATTATTGTAATAATCCGATATGCATCCCACAATCATTTGTTAAATTGTGTGTGTGAAAATAAAGGTTTAAGAATATTTGTTAAATGAGTATACGAGTAGAATCAATTGATAATAATGCAAGAGTTTGTAAACCTGAATATTTCAAGAAAAATATGTAACAGACCTTGTTATGAATATTGCAAATAACCATTGAAAAATATTTACCAAGATACATCTTAAGAGTCAATAAAATTCTCCTTACTCTACCATCCTAATAACAGTTTTGTCAAATGGTTTTAATAATAATAAAAATAAGTTTTTTTATGTCAACTATTACCTTTTCCCATAAGAAAAATGAGACATTGTCCTCAATGTTCTAAGGTAGAAAGATAGAGTATATAAAACATCACCTAAAACAACAAACACTGATAATCCTGAAACATACTTAAACAAATATAAGAAATAATAAAACAAAATAATATGCTATTAATAAAACAAAAGACACAAGTTCTTACAAACCCAGGCTTAAATTATAATTGTGAATGTGTCTCACATCTTTTCTTAGTTTTACGTCCAAGAATGGCTTAAACGCTCTCTATGGGTTGGAGATTAGGCTTCCTATTTAGTTTTTTAAAAAACTAACAAACAGGGTCTTTTATAGTCAGATTCCCAAGACTATACTAAACATGTTTTTTTTTTTTATGAAAATAGGGTCATAAGTTATGGAATGCGCAATGCACATTTCTACCAAGATATGTCCTAAAAGTCAATAGAAGATTATCTAAAAACTCTTTATGTTTTGAAATAAATCCTGACTTTTGACAATTCTCACAAACTTTGCAGAAGACATGTGTGTCTTTGAACATTGTGGGCCAATAAAATTCATATTGTAAGATTTTTGCAGTTGTCTTCTTTGATGAGAAATGACCCCCACATGCCTTAGAATGATAAACTTTAATGACATTACTTACCTTAATATTAGGAATGTATCTTTGAAATATTTAATCAGGATAATATTTGAATAAGTAAGGGTCATCCCCATAAAAGTTCTTCACTTTGTTCAAGAACTTTTAAGTCTTCGGTACTTCAATGAGTTGACAAATCTCCTAAAGAAAGAAAATTGATATGATTAACAAAACAAGACATTAAACTAAGAGAAAGTAAGGATTTGTCAAGAAAGTAATCATCGATTGGTGGGATGTCAGATGTCGAATCTATTGTCAATCTTGATAAAAGATTCATATCAATATTTTTTATGCCTTTATTATCCTCGATTTCTTCTTGAGAATAAATTATTTGCAAATCTTTATATTCGTCAAACTCTGTTTTACTCAAGGTAGAGTCAAATTAATCATAAACTAATTCTTCAATAAGATCTACTTCTTGTAAATCATTATCATTTTTAGGTTGCTTGCAAATGTTAAAAATATTAATCTCAAATTTCATGTTTCCAAAAGATAGCTTCATTAGTATATTCCTATAATTAATCAATGCATTAGAAGTTGCAAGAAAGAGACGTCCTAAAATAACAGGAAATGAATTACATACTTCAACAGGTTGTGTGTCTAAGATAATAAACTCGACAGGATAAATGAATTTATCGATTTATACTAGCACATATTCAACTATTCCTCTAGGCACTTTTACAGATCTATCAACAAGTAAGAGAGTTATAGAAGTTGGTTTTAACTCACCTAGATTGAGAATCTGAAAAACTGATTATGGAAGTAAATTCACACTAGCTCCAAGATCAAGTAAGGCTTTTTTAATTTTATGTTCTCTAATAAAGTAAGAAATTGCAGGACAACCAAGGTTTTTATATTTCAAAGCATTATTGTTTTGAATAATGACACTTACTTGTTCAACTAAAAATGCTTTCTTTTTCATTTAGTTTTCTCTTCACAGTGCACAAATCTTCAAAAATTTAGCATAAAAAGGTACCTGTTTAATAACATCTAACAAAGGTATATTGATCCTTACCTGTTTGAAAGTTTCAATGATTTCAGAGTTATGATTGACTTTCCTTTGTTTGGTCATGGCATGAGGAAATGGAAGTGCTGACGGGGGATCAATCTTTTCTTTATAATGTTTAGATTCAACCCGTTCCTTACCCTCAAAGATTAACTTATTATTTTTCTCACAAGGTTCAAGAATGAATTTTTCAATAACCTTATCACTGTGGGGAGTAATGACTGATTTGACTTGATCCATGTATTGACTTCCAGAATTACTTACATTTGAATTGTATTATCCTTTGAGATTTTGCTGTGGTTGAGATGGAAACTCACCTTTCTCTTAAAAACTGAGAGCATATGTGAGTTTTATAAGAGTATCTTTTAGATTTGTCATGGTTTGAGTATTTTAAATGTTGATTGTCTCTTAATTTTCAATGAATGCATGCAATGTTTCCTCAAGATTTCTTCTAGGAGGTGGAGTATAAAGAGGTGGATATCCATGAGAATTTTAGAAATTATGATGTGCTTGAAATGGTGGTTGTGAAGATTGTGCATCCCTCTTCCAATTAAAATTTGGGTGATTTCTTTAATGAGAATTGTATGTTTGCGAGTATGGGTTATGATTGGGCCTTTGAAAACTGTTTAAAACATGGACTTGTTCATAGAGGCATTCCTTGAAAAAAGATAAAATTGGATAGTCATTGGTTTTAAAGATTAGACTCATAATGTTTTAAATATATTTTAATTGACCACTCTTTTTCAATTCTAGTGCGTCAACTTGTCTAGCTAAAGATGTAAACTTGGCTCATGATGCTCTTTAAGGTTGTATATACCTCCACTAGATATATAAGGTTGAGTTTTACTTAATGTCTTATAAATAGTTGTAGTGTCCCAATTTTGAGCATTTTTAGCTAGCAAGTTTAGGTATTCAATTGCTTTATCAAGGTCTTTATCATCAAAAGTTCCATTGCACATCAATTCATCAATTCAACTATTTGTCAATCTCTAGATGTTAACCTTTCATAAAAATGTGAAACTAATCTTCATGTTTTAAAACCATGATGAGATCAAGTATTAAGCAAGTCTCAATACCTATCCCAATATTGGTAAAATGTTTCTCTTAGATTTTGAGTGAAAGTGGTGACTTGTCTTTTGAAAGAGTTTGTTCTATGAGAAGGAAAAAACTTTTTTAAAAACTATTATTGCATTTTATCTCAAGCACGAATGGATCTTGATCTTAAATTTTATAGCAATGTTTTAACTTTATCTTTTAATGAAAAAGGAAAAAGCTTTTAATCTGATGGTGTTCATGCTACAATTTAAGTCATTATAGGTGTTACAGACTTCTTCAAATTCTCTTAAATGCAAGTATGGATTTTCTAGATCTAATCCATGAAAAAAAAGTAAAAGTTGAATAATGTCTGGCTTAAAATTCAAATGAGATGCATCACGAGGGAAAACTATGCATGAGGGTGCACTTGTTCTTGTGGAATTTATGTGATCTCTAAGTTTTCTAACACGGTTATTCTTATTATGAAACGATTGGTTATCTTCTTTAGTCATATTTTCTAAAAATGATGAGGACACCATACAAAGTCTACGTGACTAAATTCTTATGCACATATAGGAAGAGAATAAAATGAAAAAAAAAAAGAAAAAAAAGGGAATAAAAAAAAAGTTAGATACAATAAAAGTAAAAAGAGAAAATAAAATAAATATTATAATTTATACAAGAATTTACCTCCGTGACAACAATGCCAAAAACTTAACACAACCAAAAGATTGATGTTTTCTCCTAAGTGCAGGAGTGTCAAAGTAATAAATAACCCGACAAAACCGAGATCGAACCACATGAAGGTTAATTATATAAGTTATAAATAATAATAATAATAGTTGTTGTTATTGTAGTTGTAGCAGTAGTAACAACAACAACAACAACAACAACAACAACAATAATAAGGGCTTTGAGATGTAAAATTAATGTGAGAATTAAATAATAATTAAAACAAATGTCAAGGTTAGAATATCCACTAATAATATTTCAAACAAGTATAATATAAACTCTTTTTATTACTCAACTGGAAATCACACATAAAGAAGGTTCCAATGAGATTATAAATGGTTAACATGATTACATTAGTTATCTTATTCGAATAATAGTAATAATTGTAAATGTTGTCAGGTATTCATGATTATAACTTATAGTAACAACAAATCAAGTTTCTATCATAATACAGGTGTTAGTTATACCATATGGTTGTGCTATAAAAGTACCATGTATTTGTTTTACTAAGGTATGCACAACATAAATCTAGATTAACCATTTAATAAGCAAAGTATAAGAAAACATGAAAGTTGTAGGAAATTGTCTCAACTTTCTTGTGTAAAACATTCAGCTCATTTGAACTTCTAGAACTCCAGATATGGGTCAAATACTGAACAGCGCTCGGGCTGAAAGACATATTCGGGCTTCTTTGTTGTTGCTATAATTTGGACTTGAAAATGACCTTTTTAGATCTTAAGCTCCATATAAAAGTTGTAAACCTATGTCTTACCTTTCTATCCATATAAAGTAGACCTAAATCTGAGATCTATAGCTCCAGATATGACCCAATTATCGAACAGTGTTCTGGTTTGGATTGCACCGACATCTCTTTTCTAAGTTTGGCCATCTCTTTGTCCTTTTAATTTCAGTTCTTAAATTCATCAATCAATCCTTTTATTTATGTGATAGGCCTGCATTTAAAATGAATATTTACTATAAATTAAAGGTATCTTATATTATTAGATATATTATTATAAAACATGCTTTAGTTAAGGAGTTATTGATACTTCGAGTGCAAAATGATGATATAAAACCTTGATAAAAATACACTTTTAAGTATCAATCACACCCCCCAACTAGCTTATTACTAGTCCCTAGTAATCAAAGCGCTAAAATAGAAAAATACTTTGCAAATTCCACAAAGCAAGGTAGTCATCATTTAAATTCCATTAATCTATCTAGATAAACAAACTCTCATTAAATTTATATACCTGCTCAATACCTCATAACAAGATATTCATAAACCTTTTTTTTGTGCTCAATGTATCAACACATAATTATGAGGCTTTTCTTAGAAGAAAACAAAATTTTTGTTCTAATGTTTAAGGCTACTTCCTTGGGTTGGGATTATTATTTTTGTCTTTTTTTTGTCTTTTTTTTAATATATATACATATAATTTAAAACACCATGCATCCTTAACCCATGTAACGAGCTTTCAGCTAATGACTCCCAAACTAGTTGGTCTTAGGGTATTAGGTGTTAAGACACCCCTACGAACTTAGTAACTCGGGTCGTAGATACTAATATGTAGATAGTGCAATGTTTAATTCCCTTAAGCTTTTCTCCTCAACCCATGTAACAAGCGTTGGGCCAATAGCTCCCAAGTTAGTTGACTTTAGGGTATTAGGCGTTAAAACACCCATTCGGGCTTAATTGCTTAGGTTAGGGAGACTACGAAACCAAACTTATCTATATTTTTATTATTATCATTTTTTTGTCTTTTTTTTTGTTTTTCTTTTTTTAATTATATACTATCCCTTTTCCCTTAGTTGTTACCTTTAACAAAAGAACATAAATAATGTAATAATCCAATATGCAACCCACAATCATATGTTAAAGTGTGTGTGTGTAAATTAAGGTTTAAGAATACATGTTAAATAAGTATATGAGCAGAATTAAGTGATAACAATGCGAGAGTTTGTAAATCTGAATATTTCAAGAAGTATTATGATAGACCTTGTTACGAATGATTACTAAGATGCGTCTCAAGAGTTGTAAAAAGTTCTCCTTACTCTGCCATCATAGTAACAACAATTTTGCACATACTTTATGAAATAGAAAACACAGTTATTTTTTTTTTTTAGCTACTACCCTCTCCCCCCAACTAAATCGAGATATTGTCCTCAATATTTAAAGGTAGAAAGATAAAGTATAGAAGATATCACCTGAAATACCGAACACTAACAAACCTGAAACACACTGAAACAAATATAAGAAATAACAAAACAAAATAATAAAACCAAAAGACAAAGATTCACAAATGAAGGCTCAAATCCAATCTAAGCTTTTTATGACTTTCCTTAGTTGACCAATTTATGCGACTTATGGAATGATCAATTATAGGAATGAAAGATTGTAGTTGGTCAATCAATTATTTAGTAGGAGCAACAGAGATTATGATTTGTCATGCAGAAGATGTTAGAAATTCCTGTTCCACAGCATGATCAAGAAAAGACAACAACTTATCATAATAACCATTAACATTTAACAAACCTATGGGTTTATGGTGAATGTGCAGTTGGGCCTAAGAGGAAATATGAAAGATCTCTTCCAATGTGCCTAGACCACCTGGTAAGGCAATGAAGGCATCAACATGGTTAAACATTGTATTCATTTGAGCTGACATTGTGGAGACCTAAAGTTCCTCTCCAATTGTTTTTCCAATGATGCCCCCTTGTGCTAAAGCTTTGAGGACGACCCCTAAAACTTGACTAACTCCTAAAAATACAGCTATTAACATACCTCCTATTAACCCTAGACTGCCTCCCCCATACACTAAATGAATCTTTCTCTCAGCTAGCACTTGACCAAGATGATTTGCTGATTCTAAAAACTCCTTTTCTTTCCCACGACTAGATCCACCGAAAACACAAATATTTCTTATATGATGACCTAAGGAACTTGCCATTTCTACATACTTCTGTATTTGTTGAATGTATGGGTTGAGTAGAAATGAAAGGAAGGAAGAGAGGATTTTATGGATGAGAAATTAGAAAGGCAATCATACCACCTATATGTAGGCCAGCTAGAGTCTCACACACACTCTCTCTCTCTCTTTATTTATTTATTTATTTACTTTTGAAAAAGCATGTGTATGTACAGGTAGTTGTGATTGTGGCTCACATCTTTCCTTGGTTTTACGTCCAATAACGGCTTAAACGCCCTCTATGAGTCGGGGATAGGCTTCCCATCTAGTTTTCTTAAAAACTGGCAAACAGGGTCTTTTTTAGTCCGATTCCCAAGACTAAGTCGATCATGTTCTTTATGAAAGTGGGGCCATAAATCATGAATTGCACGATGCACATCTCTACTAGGATGTGTCTTAAGAGTCAATAGAAGATTATTTAAAGACTCCTTACTCAGGCCATTCTTAATGAATTGTATTTTATCTTCACGGTTTATAGATACCATTCCTAAAGAACGACATTGTGCATTACAAGTCCATCTGGCACATCGATGACAAACTTTTAGTCGTTTTGCACGACGTTTCTTTGTAAAAGTGCTTTTACCTGTTCCAGGCATGTGTGAAATGAAGGAGTTAGAGGACTCACCTGATAATTGGACCTTTGCTTCAATCAACCAGCGAATATCTTCAGGAATTCCATGATTCATTAACAATCTCAATCTTGCACATCTAGCACGGTAAATTTTTGTAATCTCATTCTAAGGCAGAGCGGGAAAATACTTTTTCAATTTTTCAAGATTAGTGTCCATTTTTGAATGATAATTGGAAGAGAGATTCAAAGAATTGCATAAATATATACAGAGATATCAGTTATTATGGGAAACTGAAAGAACCGACTTAAGTCACAGAGTACCATTGTCCGCCATTTGACTAGGGTGAGAGAAACTAGCAAAAATCACTCAAAAGAAACACAAAAACAATGTAAGAAAAACAAAATAATCAACCTTTATCTACAAGATCAATTCAACCATTTGCCTATCTCTAGGTGTTAACCCTTTATAAAAATGTGAAACCAATCTTCATGTTTCAAAACCATGATGAGGGCAAGTATTAAGCAAGTCTCGATACCTATCCCAACATTGGTAAAATGTTTCTCCTGGTTTTTGAGTGAAAGTGGTGATTTGTCTTTTGAAAGAGTTTGTTCTGTGAGATGGAAAAAACTTCTTCAAAAACTGTTCTTGCATTTCATCCCAAGCACGAATGGATCCTGGTCTTAAATTTTGTAGCCATATTTTAGCTTTATCTTTTAATGAAAAAGGAAAAAGCTTTAATCTGATAGTGTTCATGCTACAATTTGAATCATTATATGTGTTCCTCAAATTCCCTTAAATGCAAGTATGGATTTTCCAATTCTAAGCCATGAAAAGAAGGTAAAAGTTGAATAATACCTGGTTTAAAATTAAAATGAGATGCATCAGGAGGAAAAACTATGCATGATGGTGCACTTGTTCTTGTGGGATTCATGTGGTCTCTAAGTGTTCTAGCACGGTTATTCTCATTATTCTCATTATGAAGTGATTGATTATCTTCTTCGGCCATATTTTCTGAAAATGATGAGGATACCCTACAAAGTCTACCACTTGATGTACGTGACCACACTCTCATGCACGTGCAGGAATAAAATAAAAAAAAGAAGAAGAAAGCAAAAAAAGGAGGAAGAAAACAAAATAAAAAAGAAACAAAGTTATATACAAGAAAAGTGAAAAGAGAAAATAAAATAAATACTATAATTTATACAAGAACTTACCTCCCCGGCAACGGCGCCAAAAACTTGACACGACTAAAAGATTGATGTCTTCTCCCAAGTGCAGGAGTGTCGAAGTAATAAATAACCCGGCAAGACCGGGGTCGAACCACAGGGAGGTTATTTGTACAAATTATAAATAACAATAATACAACAACAATAACAATAACAATAAAAACAACAACAACAACAATAATAATAATAATAATAAAGAAAGAGAAGAAGAAGAAGATGATGAGAACTTTGAGATGGAATATTAATGTAACGATTAAACAATGATAATAACAAATGTCAAGGTTAGAGGTTCCACTAATGGTATATCAAACAAGTATAGTATAAACTCTTATTATTGAATTGGAAACCACACACAAAGGAGGTTCCAATCAGATTATATATTGTTAACATGATTACATTAGTCATCTTATTCAATTAATGCTAATACTTGTAAATCTCGTCAAGCATTCATGATTATAACTTATGTTAACAACAAATCAAGTTCCTTTCATAGCTCAGGTGTCGGTTATACCATACATTATGGGCTATGAAAGTGCCAAGCATTTGTTGTACCAAGTGTTATACAACATAAATCAAGATTAGTCATTTAACAAGCAAAGTATTAAAGAGTGAACAAGATAGCAAATATAAAACATGTTAGTATCAAACATTAAAGTCCATATTAAGTTTACATTATACTTATTCTTACACCATTAGTGTAACCTTTTCACCTTGACATAATTAACTTAGCTAGACATAATGAAAGAAAGCAAAATAGATAAACAAAATAAGAACATAAAAGTTAACTAAGTAAAGGAAAGGAAATGAAAGGCATAAACTTAATATTAATGAAAACAAAGCATAAAAAATACAAAGAGAGAAAGGAAGAGCATGATCTTGATCTGGAAATCAAGATGCCTAAATGCATGGCAAATGCCTCCTTTTATAGGCCAAAAATGGGAACTATTGATTTGATGACTAATTGATAAGTGGGTGACCAACTTTTGACTTGGTGACAATCCTTATCTTCTCTTGTCTGCCCAAAACGTCATTGATAACGTCAAAATTGGAGCCAGTTGTAAACATGAAAGTTGTAGGCAATTGTCTCAGCTTTCTTGTGTAAAAATTTCAGCTCATTTGGACTTCTAGAACTCCAGATATGGCCAAAATACCGAATAGTGCTCGGGCTGGAAGACAGATTCGGGCTTCTTTGTTGTTGCTACAATTTGGACTTGATAATGGCCTTTTTAGATCTTGGGCTCCATATGAAAGTTGTAGGCCTATGTCTTACCTTTCCATCCATATAAATTGGACCTAAATCTGAGATCTGTAGCTCCAGATATGACCCAATTACCGAACAGTGTTCCGGTTTGGATTGCACCGACATCTCTTTTCTAAGTTTGGCCATCTCTTTATCCTTGCAATTTAAGTTCTTCAAGTCATCAATCAATCCTTTCATTTATGTGATAGGCCTGCATTAAAAATAGACATTTACCATAAATTATAGGTATCTTATATTATTAGATACATTATTATAAAACATATTTTAGTTAAGGAGTTATTGATACTTCAAGTGCAAAATGATGATATAAAACCATGATAAAAATGCACTTTTAAGTACTAATCACACCCCCCAACCAGCTTATTACTAGTCCCTAGTAATCAAAGCGTTAAAATAGAAAACAAATTTGCAAATTTCACAAAGCAAGGTATTCATCATTTAACTTCCATTAGTCTATCCAGATAAACAAACTCTCATTAAATTTATATATCTGCTCAATACCTCTTAACAAGATATTAATAAACCTTTCTTTTGTGCTCAATGTATCAACACATAATTATGGGGCTTTTCTTGGAAGAAAACAAAATTTTTGTTCTAATGTTTAAGGTTAACTTCCTTGGGTTGGGATTACTATTTTTGTCTTTTTTTTTTTTTTTAACTCTATATACATATACTTTAAAAACATCATGCATCTTTAACCCATGTAACGAGCTTTCAGCTAATGACTCCCAGACCAGTTGGTCTTAGGGCATTAGGTGTTAAGACACCCCTACGAGCTTAGTAACTCGGGTCGCAGATACTGATATGTAGATAGTGCAATGTTTGATTCCTTTAAGCTTTTCTCCTCAACCCATGTAACAAGCGTTGGGCCAATAGCTCCCAAGTCAGTTGACTTTAGGGTATTAGGTGTTAAAACACCCCTTCGGGCTTAATTGCTTAGGTTAGGGAGGCTACGAAATCAAACTTATCTACATTTTTATTATCATCATTTTTTTTTTCTTTTTTTCTTTTTTTTTTTTTTTTTTTTTTTTTTTTTTTTTTTTTTTTTTTTTTTTTTTTTTTTTTTCTTTTTAATTATATACAATCCCTTTCCCTTAGTTGTTACCTTTAACAAAAGAACATAAATAATGTAATAATCCAATATGCAACCCACAATCATATGTTAAAGTGTGTGTGTGTAAATTAAGGTTTAAAAATACATGTTAAATAAGTATATGAGCAGAATTAAGTGGTAACAATACGAGAGTTTGTAAACCTGAATATTTCAGGAAGTATTATAATAGACCTTGTTAAGAATGGTTACTAAGATGCGTCTCAAGAATCACTTTAACAAAAGAACTCCTTTACTCTACCATCCTAGTAACAACAATTATGCCAATGCTTTATGAAATGAAAAACAATTTTTTTCTTTTTATCAACTACTACCCTCTCCCCCCAACCAAAACGAGACATTGTCCTCAATATTCTAAGGTAGAAAGATAGAGTATAGAAGATATCACCTGAAATAACGAACACTGACAAAACTTGAAACACACTGAAACAAAAATAAGAAATAACAAAACACAATAACAAAACTAAAATACATAAAACTTCACAAATGAAGGCTCAAATCCAATCTAAGCTTTTTACGGCTTCCCGTAGATGACCAATTTGATACTTCAAGTGCAAAATGATGATATAAAACCATGATAAAAATGCACTTTTAAGTACTAATTAGCCCTTTGAAAATTGTTTAAAGCATGGGCTTTGACATGACTAAAAAATTGATGTCTTCTCCCAAGTGTAGGAGTGTCGAAGTAATAAATAACCCGGCAAGACCGGGGTCGAACCATAGGGAGGTTAATTGTACAAATTATAAATAACAATTATAAACAACAACAACAACAACAATAATAATAAAGAAAAAGAAAGAGAAGAAGAAGAAGAAGATGCGAACTTGGAGATGGAATATTAATGTAAGGATTAAATAATGATAATAACAAATGTCAAGGTTAGAGGTTCCACTAATGGTACGTCAAACAAGTACAGTATAAACTCTTATTACTCAATTGGAAACCACACACAAAGGAGGTTCTAATCTGATTATAGATTGTTAACATGATTACATTAGTCATCTTATTCGATTAATGCTAATACTTGTAAATCTTGTCAAGCATTCATGATTATAACTTATGTTAACAACAAATCAAGTTCCTTTTATAGCTGAGGTGTCGGTTATACCATACAGTATGGGCTATGAAAGTGCCAAGCATATGTTGTACCAAGTGTTATACAACATAAATCAATATTAGTCATTTAACAAGCAAAGTATTAAAGAGTGAACAAGATAATAAATACAAAACATGTTAGTATCAAACATTAAAATCCATATTAAGTTTACACTATACTTATTCTTACACCATTAGTGTAAACTTTTCACCTTGACATAATAAACTTAGCTAGACATAATGAAAGAAAGAAAAAGAAATAAACAAAATAAGAACATAAATAAGATAATAGTTAACTAAGTAAATGAAAGGAAAGGAAAGGCATAAACTTGATATTAATGAAAGCACAGCATAAACATTACAAAAAATACAAAGAGAGAAAGCAAGAGCATGATCGTGATCTGGAAAACAAGATGCCTAAATGCATGGAAAATGCCTCCTTTTATAGGCCAAAATTGGGAACTATTGATTTGATGACTAATTGATGAGTGGGTGACCAACTCTTGACTTGGTGACAATCCTTATCTTCTTTTGTCTGCCCA
>NW_011501935.1:0-3808 GCF_000495115.2 Populus euphratica
AAAAAAATCAGAAACAAAATATTTTTTATTTTTAAATAAAATTCAACTTAAAATTTTTTTTCCTTGAATCCATTCATTGACACCATGTTAATTTTAAATTAATTATTATAATTTATTTTAAATTATTTTTTTATATATTTATCACAATCTTAGATAACATGTCGGTGTTTGGTCTTCGAAAACATCTATTTTTTTAATTATATAATTGTATAAAAATTATTTAAAAAAACATTTAAATCTAGTAAAATTCATGATTAGATAATAAATTTCGTGACTTGAATCATGAAATTCAAATCAATTCTTGATATTAAAAACATCAAAGTCAAACCACATTTTAATTAATTGTCTAGGTTATCTTGGGACTCGTCAAGTCAATCGAGTCATGTAAAGTCAATTTCTATTCATGTTAGTTTTAATCATAGGCGAGTTAAGGAGCTGGGTTGAGAGATTTTAAGATTGACCATCTAAGTTCGTGTTTAATAACGGTGCTATATGTTTTTTTTCTTTTTAATTTTGATTTTAACTTTTTTACGCAAGTTTTATTATACAAAATTTAATTGATTTTGAATTGGTTTTTATGGTTCATTTTAATTTGTGTTTCATGAAATTATCTCAGTTTCATATGTCATCAAGATAGGTGAAAATAAACTAATGAGTTGATGTTTAATCGGTAGTTAATTTTGCAAGCATCTCATGTAAAAAACAACTTAAAAAACAAAATCATTGAATCTAATGAAATTTATAATTTGATAAGTAAATTTGACACATTAAACCACGAAAATCAGATCGATATAATATGTATCGCCTTCTCGGTATTAAAAAGAATATCACAATAATTTTTTTTATAAGTCAACTAATAATTTTTAGCAATCGTTAGGGTTGTCTTTTTACTTGTTAGGTTAACAAAATCACGTAAAGTCAACTTCATGTGTATTAATTTGAAATTCATGATAAGCAAATAGATTGATCTTGAATTAATTATCGGGTCAAATTTAATAACAATATAATATAGTTTTTTTTTAAAACAAAAAAATATATATTTTTTTTCAATTTAATTATTTTTACTTTTTATTTTATTTTATCATTCAACTTTTAATTGATCTTGAATTAATTTTTATAATCTATTTTGATTTGCTTTTCATGATTCATTGTTGTTTCAAATAAATATTTTAATTTTTTTTGCCAATATTAAGTTTTGCAAACATATGCTTTTGTTATTATGCGAGCATATAAAAAATAGTTAATAGAATTTATGATATAGGTTGCAAGTTTAACTTTAAAGTTCATATTAATTTAACATGTTGTATTTTTAATATTAAAAAAAAATATCATCTTGATTTTTTTAAAATCAAAAAATATTTTTTTAATAATTTTTTTTTTGACATATTAAATCAACTGAGTCATGTTAAAGTAAACTATGTATAATTTAATTTTAAATCTCTGATATATAAGAAGTTAAGTTGGATTTTTTTAAGATCCTCTCCTTAAATTAAATTTAATAATAATAACAAATAAAATTCAATAATAATACTATACAATTTTCCATGGCCCTGACATTTTTTTTAAAAACAAATTCCAACATGGAAGATAACATGAGTTAGAAAACCAACCTATTACCATAACAAAAAAACACGCATGTATAAAAAAAATTCATTACATGTTTTACAAATGTTTTGTAATTTCAATGGAGCCAAAACAAGTAAAAATAAAAAATAAAATTATTTTTCCCGTTAAATATATATTTTTAAAAGTTAACCACAATCCTAAAAATATCGAAATAAAAATATCAAAATCGGAAGGATATTATCATCCGAGATTGGTACGAAAAATGAAAAAAAAATATATATGAGAGCTCCCAGCGAGGATCGAACTCGCGACCTTTCGCTTACGAAGCGAACGCACTACCACTATGCTATGGAAGCCTTTGCCGATGGGGAGGTGAATTTTGAATTTGAAAAATGACAGGGAAACTAAAGGAAAACCTCCCAAAACCTATGCCATGCCAAAGAACCACTGCAGGCTACAGAGCGAGCATAGAAGGATGTGTGGAATCGCCCTGATCGTGCATGGAATTTGCATCGACTTATCATCACCCATCCTCCTCCGTTCTCATAATCCTCCCGAGGCAGCAAGCAAGAATCTCTTAAATTTCTTTAATCAACAATAATTTTTATCCGATTATTTTAAATTTACCCGTGTTTTGATTTTTTTTGCATCCGTTGGTTTCGCCTTCTGTAGATGATCTTGAACTAGCTCTTCGGAGACAAGGACCCGACAGCTTAGGCAGCAAGAAGGTTATACTTCAGTATCATAATAAAAATTTGAGCTTTGGTGAGGACCGAGAATGGGTGTGTGTTGTGAACGAGGACGGTAAAATAGAAAACGACCAGTCATTTTTGCAGGGTTGTTCCAATGGCAAAACTGTTAATTATACTTGACTGGGGAATTGTGTAGGCGAACTGCAATTTATCGGTGCCACATTGCAGCTGAGGGGACTGAATCCTATAATTCAGCCATTTATTGATTCCTCCAGGAATGCGCTAATTTATAACGGTAAATTTTTTACTCGTGTGCTATTTTTTTCCCATCATTTCTGTTTTGCACATTTTGCTGTGTATTTGTTTTGATTTTGAGTCTGATTTAGTGTTGCAATTTTGAAGGTGAAGTACTTGGAGGAATTCATGTGGAGAGTGGCAGAAATGATGGTGAAGTTGCCATGCAACCTCTAGCGAAGTGCTGCACTTGTGATCCTGATGGACACGGAGGCACGTGCTATGTTGCTGGGCATGGGTTTAGTTCTGTTCCGATAGTTCTTTCAACTATCAAAGGTCGTAGGCTATTATCAATTGGCAGGTTATTATTAGAACAGGCTTGGTTTTGTTTTGATCAATATTGAAGTAGGGATAGATATTCCCTGGAATATTTTTTTTGTTTGAGCTGAAGTTATGCTTTAATTACCTATGTTCAGGAATTGATTCTATTCATGCAGAATGCATTAAATCAGTACTGTTGTAGCTAGACACTTCCCCCTTTTCCTTCTTTATCCTTATGATTGACAAATTGCATTTACCACTAATTACCTTATTTTATTCATGTTGAGTGCACTGGACAAACTTTTTATAGCATTCAAAAATCTTACAGGAAGTAATTTATATATGTTTTAATTAGTCGAATTCTTTGGACTGAATGCACAGGCAGTAAGACCCTATAGCAGACAAGAAGAACATGTTCCAGTGGCGGCTGTCTTGTTTTCTGGAGGACTTGATTCTATGATTATTGCTGCATTTCTGGGCGATTGTCTAGATCCCAGCTGCAAGTTGTTATTACATGGTATCTGGTTTTATTGTCTCTTTTACTCATTGTTGCATTAGCCATCTAATTTCTTTCATCATGCTAGATTTCCTTTCTTGGATGAAGATGTCATTAGGGCGCTTCTTGATATCCCTTCGCAGGAGCTTTCAACCTGGATCAACCTAGGGAACAGGTGATAAGAAGATCCTCGGAGAGGTCAGTGCTGTTATTCACTTATTCTTTTGTCCTCTTTTTTCCTGCCTTGACATTTCTTAAGACCACCTCTTTAGTTTTTGTTTTGTTTGAAAATAATATAAATTATATATTAAAATTTAAATTTGTTTAAGTTTTTAAATTAAGATAATTTTTTGATAAATATTAAAGTTTTATTAACTGAACAATCTCTAATTCGAATCTCACTATTTTTATTTTTAATTAAAATGAATTAATTATATAAGTTAATGTAAATTTATACAAGTTTCAAATCAAATAGATTTAACTCAATAACATGTATTGA
>NW_011501935.1:6542-9068 GCF_000495115.2 Populus euphratica
CCTTACATGGTCATTAACTTTAGGACCTATGGAATTAGTCGTGGTGCGCACAAGCTGGTCCAGACAATCACGTTAATCTAAAAAAAAAAATAATTGTTCGATTGGTCTGCAATTAGGAGGCTAGAATAGTTTGGAAGTTCCGAGCAACTGATTGAATTCCTCCTTGCATCGTAGTTTTCACGCAGGAGCGTCCGATTGGCAAGCCATCTCTGTGGAGCCTTGAGCTCCGGTCATGTTGGTGGATTTCTGGTGAGAAATCAGACAACTAGCAAATGCTCCTTTAAGTTTATTTAAGAGGGTTTGGTCTCCTCCTCGTGGATGTTAGCCAGCCTGTATTATGCGAGTATTTTACTGGGTCGTGCATGCTTGATGGATTCTCGACGAATTTAATCGCTTACGTGAGAGCGGCTTACATGATCCTAAAGAAATATATCATGGGAAAATTATGTTTAGTTCCGTGTATTTAGTTTAAAAATATATTAAAAATAATATTTTTTTAATATATTTTAGATGATTTTAATATATTGATATATAAAAAATATTTTAATAGGTTTTTAGAGAAAGCATATAAATGTGTTTATTTTAATATATTGATCCTAAAAAATATATTTTTTATTTTTTAAAATTATTTTTCATATCAACATATCAAAAAACATAAAAAAATTAATTTTAAGTAAAAACAAAGAAATTTTTTAAAAAATAAGATTTCAACTATATTTTTAAATACCGTCTTAAAATTAAATTTTAATTATTAAAAAGTAAAGAAAATATTTAAGAATATAATAATAATTACAGTTTAAAAGTGTTCATGGTCACCTCTGTACATATCTGGGAAGTATCAATGTCATTTCCTTCGGGTAAAAAAGTTGAAATGGTCGCCCCTTCTCTAAACAAACATGGACACCCTTTTAATTACAAATAGTTACGGAACCGTGTGATATTGCGGGTAAATTTATTTTGTATAAAAAATATTAAAAAAATTAAAATTTAAAAATATTATATTTTTTTGTAAAGTTATATTCAAGAGTCTTGAGTTTGATTATAATATCTGACTTAAAAGTAATATTTATAATATTAATAATAACATTAAACATGTATGACTCAAGTTTAAGTGGTTTTGGTTGTAATACCAAACATAATAGCATTGAATATAAGTCTGATTGCAAGGTCGTGTCATAAAAGTGTGATAATTAAATAGATTAATTAAAAAAATCAACATAAAAAAAAAATTAATGAGAAAAAAAAATCAGAATCAATTGAGTTAACTCGTCAAATCAAGTTAACCTATTAAACCTGGGATTCGTGTCATAAAAGTGTGATAACTAAATAAAAAAATTTAATATTAATGAATTAAATTTTTTAAAAAAGATTAATTAAAAGGGAAAGAGCAAAGAGAAAAATACCTACAGAAAGGAAAAAAACTAATGAAGAAAAAGAAAAAAATCTGAATTATTTGGGTTAAACCATTAAATTCGGGATTCATTTCATGAAAGCCTGATAATTAAACAGAAAAACTTTAACATTAAGAAACTATAGGCAAAAAAAATAAACTAAAGACATAAGCTTTTTCACTGTGGATTGTACCGTGCTATTCACAGTAAAAAACTTTAAAAAAAAAAGAAAAAAAAACAAAGGTATATGCTACGGGTTAATTTTTTTTGTTGCATAAAAAATATAAAAAAACACTAAGATCTAAAAGTATTAGGTCTTTCTGCAAGGATATATTTAAAAGCCTTGGATTTAACTACAACGCTTGACCCAAGAATACTATTTATAATATTAATAATAACATTAAACTTACATGATTTAAGTTTAAGTGAACCTAGCTGCAATATCAGATCTTGAAGTATTAGATATGGATTTGGCTATAAGTTCGTGTCATAAAAGTATGATAATTAAATAAATTAATTAAAAAACAAAGAAAAAAACCAATAGAAAGAAAAAACTAATGAAAAAAAATAATTTGAATTAACTGGGTTAACTCCTCAAACCTGAGATTCGTGTCATGAAAGTTTGATAACTAAATAGAATAAAATAATTAACGAGTTTACCCAAAATTAACTGAATTAACCCGTCAAATCAAGTTAACCCGTCAAGCCTGAGATACGTATCATGAAAGTCTGATAATTAAATATAAAGAAATTTAATATTAACAAACTAAACTAAATAAAAAAATTAATTAAAAAAAAAAATTCAAGTTAACTTATCAAATTAGACTAACTCATCAAACCAGGAAAAAACAAATTCATTAAAAGAAATATAAAAAAAATTAAAAAATAAACAATTTAACGTTTCATTTAATTTTTAGTATATATTATAATATAATATAATAATATAATATAATATATTAAAGATAGGAATGTGATTATAATATAATATAATAATTATAATAATATAATATATTAAAAATAAAAAAATGAAAGGCAGGAAAGCTACAGTAGTTTTCCATGTTTTGTAGTATAATATTAATGATTGTTTTTTAAAATAATTTTTATTTAAAAATATATTAAAATAATATTTTTTTAT
>NW_011501935.1:9107-29070 GCF_000495115.2 Populus euphratica
AATAAGAAACAACGTGAGCTCAACTATAATGTAAACGTTATGTGCAGTAATTAGCTTGCATGCAAGGGCATGCATTTCGTGTCTGTATATATCCGTGAGTAACTCATCCATGCTAAAAAGGTGAAATAGATATACGAGAGGGGTGTAGTTACACTAATTAATAGCTTGATTGATTAAATTTTAAATTATTAAGTTAAATTTTATAAATTTTAAAGTTATAATTATTAATTTTAGAATCTATAAAATTATTTAGAATTTATAAAATTAATCAAGATAGTGCCTTAACACCTATATTAAGCATCTGTTCATTTTTTACCATTTTTTGCCTTTGAATTCAAAACATCGTTCTAACAATAAAATCTAACTGGTCAATTCATACCGCGCTAATGAATCATGTTCTATATGATGTAGAATCACTGTTACTATTATGAAAGCAGTTGGTTGGAATGAGTACCTTACCGCACTTTACACTTTTTAGCCATAAGATTACTGTAGACTTGGACTTTAAAATTTCAGTATCACTTTCTACTAATTATACTGACTGTTCATCTCTTACTTGTTAGGATCTTGAAACCTACCATGTTGTCCTTGTCCATGGAGGTGGTTTCGGTGCTTGGTGTTGGTACAAAACTATTTCCCTTCTGCAGGAAGCTGGCTTTAAAGTTTCTGAAGTAGACTTAACAGGTTCTAGCATCCATTATTCTGATACAAACAGCGTTAGAAATTTAGCTAAATATGTAAAGCCACTGTCTGATATTTCAGACATGCTTGGTGAAGGGGACAGGGTTTGTGCTCTCCCTTTTCAATAAAGATGATTGATAATACATTTGAGGTACTTCTATAGTTAAGTTCTTCTCTCGAAAAATTCAGGTGATTCCGGCGGTGCCTGTATCTCATGTGTGATGGAGTTGTTTCCATCTAAAATTGCTAAAGCTGTTTCTATTGCTGCAATAATGCTGTCCAGTAGCAGAGTGCCCCTGGTATATTTTCTCAACAGGTTTGCCCACCATTTCCATCTTATACGTGATTCGGAAAAGGCAAAGCATAAAGGATGACATTAAACTAATCAAACCATGTAATCCTGGTCCATTGAAAATGGTGGCAGCATAATTCGCTCCTTTACATCCTCTGAGGTCTATAGATTTTCCTCCAAAGCGATATGCTTTTTGGGCCTTTCTTCTTTATTCGTTTGTCCTTGACTGCTCCATCTTGCTGTCTTACCGTGAACCTCTTTTGGACATGAAAATAAAAACGCAGCATTCCATCGTAATGTGCAACAATGGTGGAAGAAGCTGTTGAGAATATAAAGCTAGCAGTTAGTGCAAGCCAGAACTAGGACCCGTGTTCTCGAACGGTGTGTTGGCTGGTTCATTTATGTAAATGTGGTGAAGTTAACCAACCAAAAATGGTTCAAGAACATGAGCATGATGCATATGTCAAACCCTGAGAAAAATATCAATAAGGTCAAAGTTTGTATGAATTCAGAATTTAACATTTACTAGGTTTTGTTTTGTGTTTGATTCGGAAGATTTTATATATATTATCATGAAACACAAAATTAATAAAGTGAATAAAAATTGAAAGACTGAGAATAGCACAAACCTTCATTTTTTTTTTCATGTCTTTTTTTTCCATCATCAAAGAAATGTCTGTTTATAATATAATAATATTAAAAAAGAAAAACCATTTCCTTACATCTCGAGCTAAGTGCCTGCACGCAGCATTCTCGTATATAATTTAATAAATCCTTTGACAAATAATAAATATCTACAAAATGTTTTCTTAAAGTCTTTTTATAAATGACTGAAACTCCTGAGTTAATCAATCAAGCTTTTAGCATCAAATTTTTTTAAAATTAAAGAGTATTCCCACATCGGGGAAATTAAAAAAGAAAAATAAAATTAAAAAAGCGGGCCATCAAATTCTTGCCATGTTATAGTCGTTCAAAAATTGAAAGCTCTGTTACTATTTTTTCCCAGAAATAAAAATTTATCCAAAGTCTATAAATAGACAACGGTCACCTATCGCTTTCTTTACCTCACTTCCTCAGCAGTTACTATTACTATTTGAATTGAGCCGCGGCTCCTACATCTCTCTCTCTTCGCAGATCAGATCCAGATCCCTCAAAAGGTAGCTCTACGAAACCCCGAGTCTTTAGATCTCAGATTCACATTAAAAAACGATGCTGCCAATTTCTTCCTTCTAACCACTCGCTCTGTGATGCGACGTGACGTTTTTCTTCACTATTTTTTGCGATTCGATGATGATTGACTTGTTTTGTTAAGATCTGCTGTTCTTTTCTCCTTTTGATTCAGGCATTTCGCTTGTTTTTGCTGGCTTCTGTATCACTGTTTATACATATATATAAAATTAAAGTTAGGTGTTGTGGTATCTAGGTTGATATGATTGTAGTTGTGATATAAATCACCACGCATTTTTTTTGAGTTTCATAATGTGTTT
Source organism: Populus euphratica (assembly GCF_000495115.2). NCBI lineage: Eukaryota > Viridiplantae > Streptophyta > Magnoliopsida > Malpighiales > Salicaceae > Populus > Populus euphratica. The sequence goes on from NW_011501935.1 coordinate 11,568, forward strand.
ATGAATTGTGTCTCTTGTATGTATGCATGTATTTGTGATCATGTTTGTTACGATGTGGGTGCTGGCGAGCTATCTAGGAATGGATTGAAAGGGGGTGCTATCCCTATTGTGTTGCCCAAGGATGCAAATAGAAAGCATAAATAAACTATTTTTTTTTAAACATGATGTTTGTTAAATAGAGTTATGGCGAGCTTGTTGATTTCAAATGGCTATTCAGAAATTGGTTGACGGTTATGTAGATCTTTTAAGTTGCCAAGACGTGATTAGAGTAGTTTGTGTGATTTCTGAGTGTTAAACGCAGGTAATTAATCATGGTTCTTTTCATCCTTATTGTGACTCATGCCATTTCATTTCCATAAATTTATTTCTTTGTCATCCTCATTCTTTCTTGGGTGACATGTTTTAATTTTTGTGCCAAGTAAAGTCCAGAATATGGGTCGTGGAGTTAGCGCTGGTGGAGGGCAGAGCTCGTTGGGCTATCTGTTTGGGAGTGGAGAGGCTCCAAAAGCTAGCACAAACAATGCCCAAGCTGCTCCAAGCGAGGTCCAGCCTGCAAGCAATCCACCTCCTCCTAAACCTGCCGCAGCCCCTCAGCCAGCTGAAATTAACAGGGAGTTTCCTGCTGGTATCAACAGTACTTCCACAAACAACTATATGAGGGCAGATGGTCAGAATGCTGGCAACTTCATCACGGTATGATTCCGGAAACCTCTGCTCTTGGAGCAGTTTTTATTAATTGTCCATGCTGATTTTAGGCGGATACAATTTGCTCAGATTCACGACATGCCACAATTCTTCTCTGTGACAAATTAGCATGCCTGTTTAGTTCTTTACAAGATTCACTTGTCTTTTGGAAATGGATATGCATTATCCAGCGAGTGATTACGAACTCCGTGGCAGAGGGATGTGCATAAATACATGTGGAAGAATGCCATTATCTTTGTAACTATCAAACTGCATTTTTGCTGCCTAGAAGTATGAAGTGCCAATGGTTGTTTTAGGGTTCCAGGTCTCATTCCAATAGGGTGAAAATTTTGTTTCTAGCGCTCTTCATATGCCTCTGGGAGCAGGAGTACCTCTCCAGTGATTGGAGATATGGCTCCTAATCTTAGCCCTAGGCTTATGAAAGCAGCTGTGTGTCTCAACATCTCCTTGAATGTACATGGGTTATGGTATAATGGGTAACTAGATACTGTTCATGGTTTATGATGGACTAGGCTTGGGAACTCTCTCATGCAAGCTGTCGCTGTGAAATGTGGGCCCAAGAAGCAGCTAGATGGATCTTATAGTGCCAGTTAGCCATTTGTTTTGAGGTGTGGGGGAAAATTCTTAGAGCCAAGGAGCTGGGCTGGAACTACTTTCATTTATGCTCTTGGCATTCTGTATTCTCAATTTACATGTTTCCAAGCGATGTCATCAGCATAGTATTCTCATGGTTTCATTTGAACTAGGTTCAATATATACATTATGAAAGTTGAAAGAAGGCGGACTTGGAACTACATGAATGTTATTTCTAAATCATTCACAGTGCTCTATAAACTGTTTCTGGAAGTTGCTTTAAACAGCCAACAAGCTACTTGTTTAATTGTTTTAACATAACCTGCTTAATTGTGTTTCATGAGTGACAAATGGTTGTTTGTTGAAGTTGTTTTTATCAACCTAACTTTGTCTCTTGGTTCAGGATCGACCTTCAACCAAGGTCCATGCTGCTCCTGGTGGTGGATCTTCTTTGGGATACCTCTTTGGTGGTGGTAGCAATTGACACATGCAATCATGTCTTCATACGGAGTTCTGTTTGTTGATCTTTGTGAACCTTAGTTTGAATGAAACCATGCTTTCATCTTCAATATGATCCATGACAATTTGTTGGATCATGTGGAGTAATATCTTCTGTGTTCTCTTTGTTGTTTCAACATTTCAATCACGATCGTGGGATTTAGATGCCTGGGCATCTGTTAAAAATCGGGTGGATATTTTCTGATACATAAAGCATCCGAACAATATGTCGTTTCTAATAGCATTGCCAATGCTTTTTTTTCCCCTTCAATTATTCTTTCCTCGTGTCTTTCCTTGTCCCTTTTTATTCCTTGTTAATAGGGCAGTGTCAACGTGTTTGCTGTCTTTGGGTCTGTTTGTCTGGAATTTCCTTGAAAAGTTGACCCTGCGTGAATCATGCCAAACAAGAAAATTATTCCGTCCATCGCTTCTCATCCATTCCCCATCATCTGTCTTTCCTACCATTCCACCTAACAAAACTGATCCTTGGTGCTGGGAGGAGGTATGGATTTTGCAGTGAACTAGTGGAATGACTCTCAAGTAATTGTGCTTTTCTTGTGCCTATTACTAATGCCCATATCGATTATAGATGAGAAGCAGAGCATTGAGTTGAGAGCAGATGGCATTATTTAGCCCATTTTATGCAATGGAAGACTACCGCTGCTCGTGGACAAGGAGGAGAAAAGCCAAAGGTGTCAAAATGCTCACTGTTTGATTTTTGTTTGTTTTTTGTAACGACTGTTCGAGATTACAAGGCAAAAATTAGAAAATCTCGCTCCCCTCCCAGGTTCGCAGAGCTTATTGCCATTGAAACAAGGTAAGATTACCCACTCCCTCATAAATAAAGTCATCAAAATTTTAAAATACTCGGCATCATCATCAAAATTTATCCTCGTAAATTTTAAAACACTCGGCATCCCAGGTTCGCAGATCTCTTTTATTATTTTTTGACGATTCTTAAGGAAAAACACGATTTTCATATAATATTCAATAGCTAAATCTATCATAGTGGTAGTTAAACACCTTTCAGTTGGTGGGAGAAATCGGAAAAAATAAATAATTTGCATGCTGGGCTCATCAGAATTTTAAAATACAAACATGACCTCCAACGCAATAACTAACATGAGATAACCGATCCATGTTTGAACCCGATTTTTTTTCCATGGCTTGAAATCCATAAAAATCCAAGCATGAATTCAGTTGATAACACCCCTGTTCTCATATTATGTTGCAATTGTGTTTGATCAAGAAAAGGTGCTTTTCTATGGCTTTCACTTGCCTAAGAATGCTAGATCTTGATATAATCATAAACCCTGTTCTACGATGTTTAAAGGAGTGCTCTTCGAGCTTTTTGAACGAAGAAGAAAATGCAAGTTAGGGGAACAAAATGATGTTCACAAGCTTTTCGCCGTTGGAAGTTTGCAAGCGAAACTCGTTTTTACCATCCGAAAAAACTCCTTTTGTACATCTTCTCAAAGGCATATTTTGATTAGGGGCAGCAGGAGCAGGAGTTACCCCCCATTTTCTGCGGACATCTTCCAAATCCTCGTGAAAGTGCTTCTCATAATACACACACATGAGATCTGTGCTCTGCAAGCCAGCCCGAACGGCCCACGGGAAGTAGTGCTGGAAGAAAGATTTCCTCTGCTTCTCAGTAAATCTAGCTGTGCCTCCAACAACAGACATCAGGCACATTGGCAGGTACATTTGCTCGAATTCACCAATCAAGTTGGTGGGCAGCCCAAAAAGGGTGTGCCAAAAATCATGACCTCGCGAGCCCGCATGGCAACATACGCCACTTCTTCCGTTTCCATGAATCGCACTGGTGGACGGTCATATGGGGGAAAGTTCCTAGATCCCATGACGCTTGCATAGGCAGCACCAAATGTATTGGCTGGCAAATCCCAAGCATGCCCCACTTGAGCAGATATGACACGAGGTCTCTCCATGAGAAGTGCCTATCAACACGATATAAAGGAAGAGTTGGTTTCTTTATAATGAATGACACGAATTTCAACCATCAGGTGTCTGTGTGTGAAGAGTCCATATGGAAGTAATCACAATTGTAGCCTAGAGATATATTAAAAAAATGAATTCCAAAGCTAGAATTATTTTTCACTCGTGACATGCTTCGCTTTAAGCTTGCTTTCAAAACGAATTCGCTTTGATATTGCATGATAAATTTGGAGCCCGCAGCTCCTGTCAAAATTTCAGTTTGTTGATATTATCTGGCGTTGCCATATCCCATCACGATATTAAAAATTAGTTTGAAAAAGATTGAATTTCTAGTATTTTATTATTTCACTGTTATTTAAATAGTCATTTCCTAGTATTATAATTATTAAAAATCTTAATAAAAATTCTATAATAAAAAACTGATTATACAAAAAAAAAAGATATTATTACTTCTTAAATATCTTATTTGAAACAGACTGCATTACTAATTTTTATTATAAATTGCTAATATTTTGTTTGTTTATACTATAATAGTTTGCGTGTAATATTCTTGATTCTGGCGCCTGAATATTCTACTATAGATATTTCTAACTTTGATATTGGTAAATATTAATTAGCTATAAAATAAATTCAGATCAATATTTTTATTTCTAACTCTAGTATCAGTGCATAAACAAATAAAATAAATTTATTTTTACGCATGCACACATATTTTTTATTATATTTTAGCTAAATGAAATAAAATAAATTTAAATTAGTATTTTATTTCTGACTCTGACATCAGTGAATAAACCAATAAAATAAATTTATATTATTTTATTCATGTATACACATATTTTTTATTTTTTAATTGTTAAAATTTTTTGGGTTGGGTGGGCTAGACCCAGCCCAGCATATATATTTTGGGCTGGGCCCAGCTCAACTCATATGGGCTGGACTAGGCCCAGCCAGCCTGGCCTGGCCTGGCCACTGGCCCAAGCCGGTGGCCTGGCTGGGCTAAGCAACACGCGTGCGCTGATGCACGCGTGCTGCTACACTGTGCAAGTGAATTAAAATTCACTTGCACAGTGTAAATGCCACTTAACTGCTATAATGTGAGAAGACGAAGCCGCTTGCCTGGTCTGCTGGAGGCGAAGGCGCGCAGTTGCTGATCAACCAGCCTCTTTCTTGCTTTCCCTGCCTCTAGTCTTTTCTTTCTTGTTCTCTGGCTCTTCTCTGTGTTTGCTCGCCTGGCTTGCTATCTGATTTAGGAGACGGAGGCGTGATGGATCACCGGCCAAAGCTCTGCTTCGGTTCCTTTGTATGCTCCTGTGTATCCTCTTGTTCTTCCTCTGGTTTTTTGTTTTCGTTCGTTCCCCTGTTCTTCGTGAATTCACCTGTCAGCTGCTCGTTCCTCTCTGTCTCTTGTGTTTATTTTCCATCCCTCGGTCCTGCCTTTCTGTTCAGCCGGTTCAGGTGCTGCGGCGAAGACGATGATTGGCCAATGTTCCCTGCTTCTGTTTCTCGTTAGCCTAATCTCTCTATTTTTCTTCTCTGTTCTCTTGATCTCCGCTGCTTGCAAACGAAGACGACGGTGTGGAAGGGCCGTTCCACCAACACGGCTTCCTCTCCTCTGTTGTAGTTTTTCACCCCCCGGTTCTGCCCTTTTTCTTATCTGTGAATTTGCTCTCAGTCCCTCTCCTGCATCGGTTTTTAACTGTCTTTCTACATTTTTCTTTCCGCGTGCATGGCCTTTCTCTGCCGGTTCCCTCCCATTTTTTTCCTCTTCTTTCGTTGCTCCTTCTCTGCCTTTTAAAAAGCCAAAGAGCTTCAACAACCATTACCCCTACGCACGGGATCATGGTCCACGATTTGCTGCAGATTTCCTGTTGAATCGGTTTCTCCGTGCGAAACGAAAGGGATGGGATTATAACGGCGTCATTTGGCATGAAAAATGACAGAATATGGATTGGTCCCTGATGTTTTGAAATGTATCAGGATCCTTTAATCAATAAATTTTAATTTTACTCTTTGAATTAATTTCAATTAAATTAAAATTTAATTAAATCGCAACATATTAATTCTTCAATTAAATCTCTAATTTTATTAATTAAACTAATCTAAAATTTAATTAAATTTCAAACTCATTAATTCTTCAATTAAACCTTAATTAAATTAATTTCAAGTTTAATTAAGTCTCGAAACTTTATCAATTCTCTAATTAAACTCTTGATTTAATTAATTAAACTAGTTAAAAATTTAATTAAAATTTTAAACTTTTAATCATGTTATCCTTAACCTAAATTTTAATTCATTTTTTATTTATTTTATTTTTACTTATTTTTCATTATTTTTTAGTAAATAAAATAATTAAAATAAAAATTTCAGGTTATGACAGGCATCATAAAAAATACCCAAGATTCATAATTCACAACGTAACAAGACTGGATAAGGACTGTTGCATATTATGTAATGCATTCAGGATGATAAATAATTCAGTCATACCAAACTACTACTACTGTTAGTACCACCACCCAGGAAATGGATGATGAATGAAATCAAAGGGAGATAGAGAGAGAGAGAGAGACCCACTCTTCTCTCCGGGCTCTTCTTCATTCTTTCGACAACTCTTTCAAAAGCATGTTTTCCGGTTGTTTCTCCAAGCGCCGCTATCAAATCCGCTCTTCGTGGATCTAACAACGCACCCACCGCGGAACCAACAGCAACGGCCGCCTGTTGCCATCCGTTCAGCTGGATTCCTCCTCCTCCTATCATTCCTTGCTCAACAACACAGCGTACCTATAATTAATGACAAAAGGGGAATTTTCTCCAAGTTTCTAGTCACAGTTGAATTGAATCTAGATTTATTTTAGAGTTACATACATGAAAGGAGAGCGGAAGAAGAAACGACAAAATAATAATAATAATAATAATAAAAATAAAAAGAAGGGCTAGGGAAGGCGTGACCAAATATGAGGGAGAATGGGAGAGGGGGTTGGCCTGCTTGGATTTCTTTGAAGTGCAAAATAGACGAGAAATTTTCCGATGATAAGCTATAACCAGTGATATTTTATATTATTACAATATATGCCACATCAACTCTTGTAACCAGCCATTCTCTTCAATTCCTTCTCTTCTATCCTCTCTCTCTCAACGTTGCTTTCTCTCTCAACTTCACCATTCCAGAGCTACAAACCACTGTTTTTGCCTCCCTCTTGACTTCATCATCAAAGCCCACGATTTCAACTTCACGAGTGCCGTTGTCGGAGGAGCCTTTTTATTGCAAGTTCAATTGGTTTACACTTTGAATTTTCTGTAGTTGAATGTGAGGGTGAATGGGATTACAAGAGAAAATATTGATTCAACACCCCGAGTGCTGCTGAAAGAAAGAGGGGCCTTTTTCAACAAGAAGTTTGAGATTCAAAAGACTGGAACACCGTGAAGTATTTATATGTATCGAAAAAATTCAGTTTTAAAGCTTTTGAATATTTATTTATCATAAAATTAGGAACTATCGAACAAATCCTATGGGCTCTAGATCAGACAATACCTGGATTCCTAAAATCAACCTCCATTGCATTGCCTTGTCCATGACATTAAAGCACGATGGGCTTCGGACTTGTGGGATGGGCTGAATTTATAAGCATATGGACCTCTCAATTAAGCTGAGATAGCCCAATAAGTCACCAACAAGCCCATCAAGACGCACCGTTTTTTTCGCTTTCCTCTTCAACGGTCATTCCTCTCTCTCTCTCTCTCACTCCGTTTCACACTCGATGTGGAGAATGGATCATCCATCCCCATCTCGCCGGACGCGCACCAGCAAAACCCCTAATAAATCGGAACTCTACTCTACTGTCGTAATTCACAACTCAGACTCCGACTCTGAACCCGAATCCAAATCCAAAACCGACGACAACAACATCTACGCTACAATGCTCTATAAAGGAGTGGGAGAAAACAACAGCAAAAACGACGACTTAGACGTAGAAGAAGAAGAAGACGAAGAATCTCTTCCTCCTCTCCTCAAACGCCTTCCAAAAGACTTTGGCGGTGGCGACGACGACGACGACGAAGACGACGCTGATTTCGGCACTATGATCGTCAAGACCGGCCGCGGACGCCACCAGAAACAGTCATGGTCGTCATCATCCGCGGTTGCCCCTCCAAGGAAGCCTCATAGCGCTCCTTTCACGGAATTTGAAAGCCGAATCAATGATATTGGAGATAACAGTGACGGGGATGATGACGGGAGAGAGGAGTTTGGGACATTTTTGGTGAAATCGACGGTGGTGAGGAGGAGCGGGAGTGGTGATGGTGGGTCAACGATGGGGAAGGCGGTGGCAAGTATGCAGGCGTCCGGGGAGCTAGGGTTTGGAAAGGAGCGGAAAGGGAGTGGGTTGCTAGGAGAGGAGTGTAAACAACACCAGCAGAAGCAAAGCAAAATGTCTTCGAGTTCGATTCCAGAGAGTGTTACTAGAGAGGATCCTACTACTAAGTATGAATTGCTTAATGAACTCGGTGCGTGCACTTTTTGAACGCGTAATTTTTTGTGTTAATTATGCAGTTTGAGTTTGAATATAGATGTGTATGTAGAACAAGGGATGGTAAGTGAGCATTTTAGTCATTGTGGTAACTGGTGAGGTTTAAATGTTTAGTCGACAAGTTAATGGTGTGTTTTCGATAAGGTAATTATCTTGATTAAGCTTTGTCTCTGGTATTTGTTACTTACTTTAAAGTGAGTATGTTAAAGTGTTGTGTGCTGAGTTTGTTTCTTGGGTGTCAGGGAAGGGGTCTTACGGGGCTGTTTACAAGGCTAGGGATTTACGAAGTTCAGAGCTTGTTGCTATCAAAGTCATATCATTGACCGAAGGAGTGAGTGTGCTTCCTTGTTCTGCTTATAATTAAGTTCTTTAATTTGTTGGTCGAATGTATAGTGGATGCGGGTCCAAATGCTGCTTGTATGCAGGAGGAGGGATATGAAGAAATTCGCGGTGAAATTGAGATGTTGCAACAATGCAGTCATCCAAATGTTGTTCGATATCTTGGGAGCTATCAAGGTGAAGAATATCTTTGGGTATGAACTCTTTTTGGTTACTTATTTGAGGATTAGCAATCAGTTTGATTCTATGGGTTTCACCCTGTCACAAGTTTATTTTTTGGTGCTCGATTCTTTTTACTGGGGTGTTTTTTGCAAGACTAGTTGTTGTTGTTGTTACTATTATTATTATTATTTGCAGATTGTTATGGAGTACTGTGGGGGTGGAAGTGTTTCTGACTTGATGAATGTGACTGAGGAACCTTTGGAAGAGTATCAAATAGCATACATATGTAGAGAAGCTTTGAAGGTATCCTTGATTTTAATTGGTTGGGACTTGTGAGAAGAAAATGTTGATACTTGTCTATTCCATTTTTATTTCTTTTTTCATTTTGCTCTACTTTTACATACTATGGTGGTTTGATTTGTACCCCTTTCTATTCTTCTATATATCATGCAGGGCCTTGCTTATCTGCATTCAATTTTCAAGGTCCATAGAGACATTAAGGGTGGTAATATTTTGTTAACTGAACAAGGTGAAGTCAAATTGGGTGAGTATTTTCTTTCAAAAATTATGTGGTAAATAATGGAACTCCAATTGTGCTTATAAGAAACAGAAAGGAATCACTTATTGTAGGTTTTTTTTTTTTTTTCCCTAAAATGCTTTTTGGTAGTCCTATTGTTTTTTTAAATGACATTGATAGCTTTCATGTTGCAAAGGACTGTCTGAATACCATGACGTGGACTTGCTCCTAACTTTCATTCTTCTTAACAGTTTTTCTTTTCACTCCCTGACTTGAATGCTTGTATTTCCATGATGTCTTGATTAATATAAAATAATGAAGTGGAAATGATTGCACTTGTTAATGCTGAGTTTATGACAGAACAGATTCAAAGTTTATGTACTACTGGGGATTCGTGGAGGATTAGGGCTTGGGATTTGAGAATTCTATGGGTTTAGACTAGAAGAAAGGGATTTAGGGCTTGCAATTTAAATTAGTGATGAAAGTTGAAGGGCTACCAACTTCACTCTCGTAGGTGTTTTAGGAGTCACATCTAGAAGATAGAAAATCTGAGTACCACATCTTAATTAAGGGCCAATAAGACACTATATAAAATAAAAGCCAGACCATGATAATTTGTGCAAGTCTGGAAATTACAGAAATACCATTGTCTTCCAAAATCACACTACAAACAAGAATTTTGCTTGTTTTGTTGCCTGCATCTGTGTTTTATAAGTCCCGTTAGCGAAGAAGCTACATGGGCTAGGCTACCTTTAAGTCCTGTTTGACAAATGGATTAGAGGTTGGTCTTCTGAAGGAAATCAAATTCATAAATTTGGTATTAACTTTTGATGATTGAGATTGAGTTTGCTTCCCTTGTAAATGTTTAAAACTGTATGGAAGAATTTCCATCGTATTGAGACATTCAAGACACAAAAAAATTTATAAACATGAATTGTTTCTGGCTGCTAACATTGTTGAAGAGGCAGACCATGATTTGGATCAAAATGTCATATTTTCAGGATTAGAATTTGTGCCTGTATTTAATGTCATACTTGACAGGTTATCTCAGAATTCATTCCATGCACCATGCCTTTTCTTGTGAAAGCCTACTGAAATATTACTGCCTTTTCTTCTGCTAAAGTTTAAAGCCCTTTACGTTCTATATTCTAACTTCTAGAGTGCAAAGTTAATGTCAAACTGATCCAGAATTTTGTGGTTATTGCAATGTCTGAGCAGGTGATTTTGGGGTTGCCGCGCAGCTTACAAGGACCATGTCAAAGCGTAATACGGTACAGTAATTGTTGAACTAATGTGCAGTTTTTATGAATTCATATTTTGTGAATTAGAATTGCTTGTAGCGTGCTCCAGCTTTTTCTAGATGATAGCATTCCTAGTATAGAATTGCATGCCTCAGAAAAAGCCTGATGTCTGGAAAGACAACTTTATGTTGAACTTTCTGCATGTCAGCCTGTGATGTATTTGAAAATGTACACTTCCAAGTTTATCTATGTACCTTCATCGAGGTGTCTTTCCTACATTATGGTAACCTCAAACCTATTTCTCATGATAAGTTACTTTTAATCTTTCTACCAAAATAGGGTTTATGACAACTTTTAAACAAGGAATTCTATACTGTATAGACTTCAAACCACATGATACGTCGGCATTTAATTTTTCTTTCTAAATTATGTACTAAAGATAAAAAAAAAATAGAGAAAAACATACTTTATGCACTCTCCCTCACCTGTATCTGTTCCTTTCTTCCTGCACTTGAAATTTATTTAATGAACTCTTTTCTTTGTTTCAAGAATCCAGCTATTTTGAGTAACACTAGTTTTTGGTTCTCCATATAGTAAATAAATGTTCAATTAGAAACATCCCAAGACCTTCTCTAATAACAAATCCAAATGCAAAAGGAGCTCATTAAGCTACATGTATTTTGTTCTTGTGAAACTTTTGGAAAGCAATAAACATTTGATTCTTGGACGGTTGTTTGCCATCCACCTTCAATTGGAAATAGGAGTCACATCAAAGAGTGGATTTGAAGAAAAAAGGGAGGGAGGGAGAGGTTGGAGGATTTTAAAGGCAAAGCCTAATGGGTGATCAAGACCTATGGTAGCAGAAAAAGCCCAACCAAACAAAAAATTTTCCTTCTATAAAAGCAGTTGTTCAAAATTTTGCATATTGTACTCAACATGAGCTATAATATATATAGGAAAAGGCAAGTATAGACAAGAGAAAACTGGAAAATAATAATTTTATAAGTATTTGAACAAATTAAAAGCTGGTATGTTTGTTTAAATGTGAGGTGAGTGTAGATGGTAAATAAATTCTGGTAAATTTGGTTGAAATTGCTTTTTTAAATTTAAAAAAGAAAACAAAACTTGACTTCTTATTCTTGGTTCCATTTTTTCTTAAAGAAGATTGTCTAGTTTGCTCATTGAGTTAAAAAATTTAAAGGGTATTTCTATGAAGTCAAATGTTTTAGCTCGTGATTTTATATATAGTTAATGGACTACTGAGTTTTATTTTATGTGTAGTTTATTGGCACTATGAGCTATAATATATATAGGAAAAGGCAAGTATAGACAAGAGAAAACTAGAAAATAATAATTTTCTAAGTATTTGAACAAATTAAAAGCTGGTATGTTTGTTTAAATGTGAGGTGAGTGTAGATGGTATATTAATTCTGGTAGATTTGGTTGAAATTGCTTTTTTTAAATTTTTTTAAAAAACTCGACTTCTTATTCTTGGTTCATTTTTTCTTAAAGAAGATTGTCCAGTTTGCTCATTGAGTTAAAAAATTTAAAGGGTGTTTTTATTAAGTCAAATGTTTTAGCTCGTGATTTTATACATAGTTAATGGACTAGTGAGTTTTATTTTATGTGCAGTTTATTGGCACTCCACATTGGATGGCTCCAGAAGTTATCCAAGAAAGTCGATACGATGGGAAGGTATCATTTCCATTCTTTGTTAGTTTCCTTTTTCTTTCTACTGTCCAACTCTCTTCCCTTTTCATTGGGTAATAGGACTTGAAAGCATATTATGTGCATGGATATGGGTGTTCACATGACCTCATTTTGCCTTGGTTGTGGGTTCCAAGAGCTTTCTTGCATTCTATTCTATACTATACTGACTGAACCACCAAAAAGTATCTCTCAAGTAGGTCTGGTAACCCGCTGACATAAATTGAATTTTTTTTAACAGAAACCTCCATTGTTCCTATTCTTTTCCTTCAAAAAAAATTTCAGTCTCAAATGTCTAGTGTGTGAATAATTGTCCAGTTCTTGGGGGCATCAATGTTTTGGAAGTATGGTGCACATTTGCTGTTCCACAAATCTCTGTACGACTAACTTCTTACTGTTACCATGTTTTTCTTTCAGGTGGATGTATGGGCTCTTGGTGTTTCTGCTATTGAAATGGCAGAGGTATATGCATTTATAATTATATCAAGGATTCCCCCAAAAATCTTGATAGTTTTCCAAGTTGCTTAGTTTCTTATAGCAGCTACTTGTGATTGTTCTTTTCCCAGTTAGCTGCTTCTTGGTATTTGCTGCTAAATTTGTCCCTGGTCCTAATAGTTCAAGTTGTCATCCACATACAGGCTTGGGATAAGATATAGCTAGTTAAAAAAAGAAAGCTAGTATTCTCTGATTTATTTGTTGTGTTTTTTTTCCCCGTCCATAGACCAAATAGTGACAAATAAAGAATATGGTATTAACTCTAGTGCTGGTGGAGAAAAGAACAGAAACAGAAAAATAAAAGAGTGAAAAATAAAAGAGTGAAAGTTTTCTTGTGCTGAATAATGAATGATGTGTTGCTCATAGATTATTTCAGTCTTTTTGTAATCGCTTTTGTCATCCTTTTCTTATCTAAAAAGAAAATTTTGACGACTTCTTAATTTTTTGTTTTTTTCTTCAGGGACTTCCCCCAAGATCCACAGTGCATCCTATGAGGGTTAGTGATTGCTCAAGCATTTGAACTTGTTCCTGTTACTGTATAGTTTTTGTTGGGAAGCTTGTGGGTAATACATGCACATCATTGACTACACATAAATTCTCATCCTATAAATATGATGCTCAGGGATTTTTTGAGCTTATTTGATCAACCTTTGTTCACTATTAAAATTTTTAAGTTTGGCATGTTTATCATCCGTGATAGGTTTTGTTCATGATATCCATTGAGCCAGCCCCGATGCTTGAGGATAAAGAAAAATGGTTCGCCTTTCAGTTCTTTTTACCCACAATCTTTTGCAACAATTCGCTAGTGGTTGCCTTTACATTTTTTTTGACACAGCAGCATATGTTGTGATGTTTAACCATTTGTTGTTTTATCTGCCAGGTCTCTTGTTTTCCATGATTTTGTGGCGAAGTGCCTTACAAAGGAACCACGCTCACGTCCAATGGCATCTGAGATGCTGAAGGTATGGAGACTTGTATGTCAACAGGGAAAATATGCATATTGGAAGGTGTACTGATTGTTTAGAACTCTGCTGCATGCATTTTAGGCTTGGACAGCTCTTTGTTTCGGGTTTGGTCATACTTCTGATGTTGTCATTTCTTTTTCATTGATCCTTTCAATGCTTCGTGACTGTTCTAGGTTTGCCTTGTGCCTATATCCTGTTCAACCTTGTAAACAGATTTTTGTGTAAATTAAACATTGGCAAAGCTTCAAATAATTGGCTTGAAGATTTTTGTCTTTGACAAACATTCATGGTTGGCTTGCCAGAATAATAAGGTTGTTCATTTATGACTTGAAGAAGATGAACTTAGAGCTTGGTGACACAAATAATGCATTACAACAACTAGTTTAGGCCATAATAGTTTAGAGACCAAAATAAAGGTAGCGTACCTAAATATTGGACTGTGACTTCGTTGACTTGAGTTGGTTTGTAGTGATGGCATTTTATTTTATCCAGGGATTGAAACATGTGCAGGATTCTTCTCTCTCTCTCTTGTATTATCTTTTACTCTGGAACTTCTTTATATATCATATTGTTATTTAGTAATTCTGACTTGAGCTGTTTTTCCTGTATTTTGTTGGAACCTAGCACAAATTTATTGATAGATGCAAAGTTGGAGCCTCTGCAATGTTGCCAAAGATTGAAAAGGCCAGGCAAATTAGGACTGCAATGTCTCTGCAGGCGCAAAATCTTGCTCCAGCTGAATCAGAAGTTTGTTATTGTCAAATTTCTACCTTTTAGAAACTGAAGAAATCTCTTTCTAACTATTTCTGAGAAATCATCCAGTATTTCCTAACTTATCTCAATCTGAAACAGCCAACTGAAGGTCCAAAACTGAATGAGGTTTATGGAGACACTGTTCCGTCAAATCGACTTCCTATGGTAAATGAAGTGCATAGCTCTTCAGATGGTGTCGATATGGCTGGAGGTATGGTTTTGCTTGCATTCTATGCTGTGATAGGATGGAAAAAGTTCTTCTGAACTTAAGAGTTTACCACTACCATTCATCGTTTTTTTTTTTCTTTGGGGTTTTCTTTTTTTTCTTTGGGGGGGTGGGGGGGTGTGTTGCTGCAAAAACAATGTTCATATGAACTTCACCTGGAGAAATTAGGGAAGCTGATTTTTGTAGCATGGTATAAAGTGGACTTTGTTTACATGTCTCAAAAGGCCTGCTTAGAGCTTGATTGCTAGTAATCTTCACCAAACTTTATCTTATCTGGAAAGTTGAGAAAGGTTATTGCAGATAGTTGCTAATCTGCCATGTGATGGAGCTACCACCAGGCCTTGACTGCCACCCATGCCTTATGGAGTTTGTGGATAAAGTCTATTATGGAGACACCACTTATTGTTGGGACCTCAACCAACTTTATTGATCTTATTCAGCTGTGGTTGAATGGGATGGAACATTACTTTATAGCTCACCGATGAAACATACAGGACTCCTCTCATTCAATCTTACCTTCCATTCTTGTCCCTTTCAGCCATTGTAGTCCATTTCAGACTGATATAGTAATTTTGGCCAAATTAGGGGTGTTTCTGGTTTGTGCTTCATAGTAAGCATGTTAGGTTTGATTTTTGGTGACAAGGCCTGCTGCCTTCTAAAAAGGTACTCCTTGCCAACAACTTGGTGACTCATTGACACATGAGAGAGAGAAATTGGCCTGGTTCAAAATGTGTTTAGACTAACATAAGATGATTTGATATGTTTTTAATCCCCTATTCATTAATGGTTCATATGCGTGCAGGTGACTATGGGACTTTTGTAGTTCATGGTGGAGAGGAAACAGATAAGACAGGCTTATATGATGCGGGGGGGATCTTTCAAGACCACCCAGGAAACACAGAAGGCCTTTCAGTTAGTGGCACAGGAGGCAAATCTGCTGACCCCTGGTACTCAATTCACCATTGAACTCTGATGTTTATTTGAGAGAATGATCCCTGTTTATTGGTTATAAGATTATTCCCAGTATAGGATTATACCTGTACATATTACCTTGCCCTTTAGTTGTTATTTTGAGTTTCCCTCCAAGCTGATAGCCATTGCCTAGTGCCTGCGGATGTTATTTTACTTGCAAGTTAGAGTGCACCAATTAATTAGGACTTCTCTGTTAGGTTGGATAATGCAATGGGGGTTGCTGCAAACAATCGTTTGGTTGGAGAATCGCTTCCTGCATTGCAGACAATACAGACATCTACTCCTGAAGTTTCTGGCTATTCTGAGCAGAATCTCAAGAAAAATACCGTTTCTAAAGCACACGTTGGAGGTGGTGGCAGCATGGGCTGTTCCACTTTGAAGAATGAAACAGTCAGCAGAAAAGCTTTTGCATTGCAAGATAAGGTTATATTCATTCTGAACTCATCCAAGAGTTTAAATGATTTTGTTTCAAGTGGTGCACACTGAACATGTGTTTTCAGTATATGAATTTAGCGTTATTGAAATTGGATTTTCAGTTATGCTCAAGTGTTTTCTTCTGTATTTAAACTCTTTATTTTCTTTGTGTGGATAATTGTGACTGCTTACGTTGAAGTCATTTCTATGCAGCTTTGGTCCATATATGCAGCAGGTAATACTGTGCCCATTCCATTTTTGCGGGCAACAGACATATCCCCCATTGCTCTCTTATCAGACAATGTGCTTGGAGGCAGCCAGTGTGATAATAGTGGAACTGTAGCAGCAGAAGCACTTCAGGAGCTTTTTTCTGGTGATGGACCATCTAAAAAGGGCCGAAGGATACAAAACGAGGTTATTACCCCCAACCCTTCTCCCTCTCTCCCCCTCAAAGACATGTTTGTGCTTATGTGTTTATTTTATATGCTGCAGATGCCACTTCCTCCAGGTGTTTACCAAAGACTGACTTCAAGTTCTACGCTGCTGAATCTGGCGCAGGCTTTAGCCTACCACAAAATGTAAGGCCCGCTTATTAATCTTCTGTGAATGCTGGTATAAAATTTGGCGCATTGTTCCAATGCATTTATTTGATTAATGACGGCTCTGTAGAAATCATTTCTTGCTTTCCCAAGTTTCCTTTTGGGGTTCTGGGAAAACCTCACTTGCATAGATGGGCTGTTTTTCGTGCAAGGCACTATATTTATCCGCAGCTTATTTTGTTTACCTACATATACTTGCATTCATTGCAGGTGCTATGAAGAGATGCCACTCCAAGAGTTGCAAGCAACGCAAGAGAAACAAACCATTCAAAATCTTTGTGATACTCTTCGAACTATCCTCCGACTCTAGACAAGTCGCATGTTTGTAAATGAGAGCGCTTTTTCTTCCCCATTTATCTGCCCTTTGCTCTTTTCAAGCAATGCTGTGATTTGTTTGTAATTGTCTTAAGAGGCAAAAATTCGGGTGTCAGAGGGGACAGTTTTGTGCTTTCATTTATTTTTTCCGCCACTGTATATTACATGGTTAATAGGTAGAAAAATAAATTAGTATATTTTCTCACTCTGCATTCGTAGCTATTAACTTCTGATGTGGTTTTTCCTGGTCACTTTAATATGCCCTCTTCCTCAACGAAGTTGAACTTTGGATGATGGAGGAAAGGGGAAGACAAGAAAATATGATGGAATGGGCTTTCATGAATTTTTGCCTCTCCCAAGAAAAAAAAATAAAACAAACAGCAATATAGAAGATTTACTATGTTTATGAAGTAATTAGTAGTATTTAATTAGTTATTGTTAGAATATTAGCAAGCAACGCCTTACAAGTTGGATGATATAATTTTTTTTAACTTAAAAAAATATTTAGGTTTGGCTAATTTTTTTTAATAGAAAAAAATTTAA
>NW_011501952.1:0-5639 GCF_000495115.2 Populus euphratica
ATTCCACTGTCTTATTATAAGTCAACTAATTTTTTTTTCTAATGTAAAATAACTAATGTGTAATTGTTATTAATATATTTTTTCACATCGAGTAAAAAATTATATTAAAAACCTAATATTTTATATAATAAATTATAATAAAGATCATATATGTTAATAAAAGTTAATAAAAATATACGTAAAATCTCAGGCTGATTTTTAATATAATAAATGAATAGAATGATATTGTAATTGTTACAATGAAACATTATTTTCTTGATCTTTGTATAATAATTTTTTCAA
The DNA here is from genome assembly GCF_000495115.2 of Populus euphratica. NCBI lineage: Eukaryota > Viridiplantae > Streptophyta > Magnoliopsida > Malpighiales > Salicaceae > Populus > Populus euphratica. The sequence goes on from NW_011501952.1 coordinate 283, forward strand.
AAGAAAAAAGTGAAATTAAAAAACAAATTACAAAAGAATGAAGAGAGCAGGACAAAAAAAAATGGTATAAATAGGCTAAGTTTAGATTGATGAATATTCAAAGTATACAAAATAAAAAAATAATATTTTTTTTCCAAAATACAAGCATAAAGAGGAAAAGAGGAAAAGGTAAAACAAATACTACAAAAATAATTTATAAGAAAAAATAATATTATTTTAAATTAAAAATATTTAAAAAACAACTATTATTATTCCTGCAATAAATAGAAAGCACAAGTAAAGAAAACCAGAAGAAAAAAACACTAATACAAAAATATAATGTTTATTCTTGCACAGAGAGAAATCTAAAATTAGAAGGAAACAAAAAGGAGTAAAAAAGGAACCACAAAAAACCTCATCAAGAGCTGTGAAAACCAACAATCTTCCTGCCATGGAACAAAAAACCCAACAAATCTCAGACCCATATTCAAAAATGCATTGGAGGCTCCAACACCCAGAAAATACAAATCAAAGTCAAAACCTAAACAAACAAATCATCAAACCTAAACAAAATTCCCACACCTAGAGCCTGCAAGTTCCACCTCCCCCGCTGCCATTTGTCCAACCCAACAATATCTAACGCCTAGCATCTGCCAATTGCCCTAATCATAGAACCCCAGTCCCCTGTATGATATGATTGCCACGAGGCAATTTCTACAGTATCAAAAGTGGACAAAGTTTAAACCGTAAAGAGAGAGGGCCACCATGAGCTGAGCATCAATGGCATGAGAAAAGTAAATGCGACACTAAAAGACAACGTCCAGCAATTTTAATTCTAGAAATCTATCCATTCAATTTAGCTTCGTGCAGCAAAAGGGATAAACATTCAGGGCAGATAAGAAAGAGAGGAGCTGAAAGGTGATCATCTTGTCGGATACAACGTGTAGGCCGAATATAACCATGAGATTCTCCATTAATAAGCATCGAATAGTAAACAGTGGTCATACATTCCATTATCCCCCCGATCCATATTGGATCAAACCCTAATCTTTGCACCCTCCTTCTCAAGAACAAATATTCTACTCTTACCAAAAACCTTCCTCATATCCCACTTCATAGCCATCTCGTACTCTCTTCCTATGCCAATGCTTTTAAGTAATGGAGAATTTCGAGAGCCACAGAGATTAGTCTATTGCGAATAAAAGCACTCTGATTAATGCTATTGATTCTATCTATCACTCTACTAATTCTTTTAGATAAGATTTTAGCAACCATTTTGTATGATTGAATCCTTTAAAAAAAAAACGACCAATCATTATAGACATCACAGTACTTAACTAAATTCCAGGAAGTCTGGAAGAAATGACAATCATTCCATCAGAGCCTGGAGCCTTTGTTGGGTGAATAGATCAACACAACCTCCTTATTTCTACTTTCGCTGCTCGTCGAATGAGAGATTGATTCATTCTTCATGTGACACGAGGAGATAAAACAGCCAATACTTTATCAATATTTAGGGGATTTCGATGAAGGCAAGATACCAGATCAATAATCAACTGCAATCCGAGCTATATATGTTGTGTTGTAACTTCCAGTAGCCATTGTCATCGAAAAGTCTAAGAATGTATTGATCAAGCAGCTAGTTTTGTGGATGACTTGTGCTATCCTTCTTTTCTTTTTTCTTTTTCCTTTTTTTTTTTCATTTATGAGAGGAAACTATAATTAATAACTTAATTATGAGAAAAGGTCCAATACTCTGATTCATAAAAAAAAAGAAGAAAAAGAAAGAGGGTATATCGTTACAAGTGATGCTAGGTAAAAAAAAAAAAAAAAAGTTAAAAGGAAAGAGGCAAAAGAAAATAAATGTACAGGAATGAAAAGAAAAGTTGTCAATTGCTTTAAATATATATATATATATATATAGTTACATGATTTGAATCCTACATCAACTACAATTCTTAACTTTATACAAGTTGTTTATAGCAAAATAAAAGCATACAACATGAATCCTACTGCACTATGTATTCTTATCAATACTTATTCTTAGCAGTTATATGTATGTTTCCTAACTAATTGGTAATTCTTGTCATATAATCTGCTAGAGACCCTTATTCAGAGTAGGACTTGATTATCTGGTCAATCACATAAATCCTTATCTTTATAGTTAATTTATTATTCCTTCGTAGTCAATTACATCTTTTAGCTCTCCTAGAAGATTATGAATTCCGACTCCCTTTGTTGATTGCTTCCGATCTTGCTTAGTCAATCATTTCCTATCTTGCTTGGTTGATTCGATTTAATTTTTCTTGTTCTTTGTAGATGTTACTATTCACTATCAATTTAGCTTTCCTTTTTTTTATTTGGTAGGGAACCATTGTTGTTCTTATTCAGTCTATACCCTTCATATTCCTTTATTTTAGAACATATAATGGCGTATCCCTTGTTATTTAATATTAAAATCAATTGAATAAATCAACAATAATAACATGACAAGCACACATTGTTATCCAAAAATACACATACAGCTTTTGTCGGGCTTGTTAGCCAATTAAAAAGGTGTTTGAAAATATAATAATAATTTTTTTTAAAATGTCTTTAAAATGCATCAAAATAATTTTTTTATTTTTAAAAATTATTTTTTATATTAGCATATCAAAACGATCTAAAAATATAAAAAAATAATTTTTAAGTAAAAAACATTTTTAAAATTTGTTTAACCTCCATTTGAAAGCAATACTAAACGGAAGCTAAACCATTCCAAACAGTGTGTGCTTTGGCTATTTAGGCATGATATTTAGAATTCTGTTATTTGCTTCAAATTTTCAATATTAACTCCTCAATTTGAAACCCTAATCTTTCAAAAACTCAGATATTTTTTCAGAACAAGAAAAGAATTAAGACCCCTAAGCCTCCTCCTTCTCAAAAACACCAAAATGAAAACCTCAAGATCTAGTTCACTAAAATCCAAACTTGGTACCCGCTTCTAGAATTGTGCATAATGTATATTGCATGTCCACAATTAGTACTGCATCAAGAAACACAAATGGATAGTGCCTTAACCCAATTTATGAAAAAGCACTACAAGAAGAAGAAGATCGTCACTTGCTCTGGATATCAAAAAGGAAAGACTTCCTTTGTAAAAGACCACATAAACCTCAATAATTACAAGAAATCGATCCTAATATGACATAGCGTTTTTCTTGTAGATAATATCATATGGTTAGGTAGTGCATCAAAGTTTTGATGAACAATAGAAATGTCAAAAGATATCCTACATCATATAGCTATCCAAAGTCATATCCTCCCTCTTTTGGTTGAAATCTAATAATGCCTTTCTATTCATGTATAGAATGCAAACCATCAATTTACGTGATTTGGCCTTAATTAAAGGCCTACACCTAGCAGGTGAGAAGCTTCGGTTTTTTACATAAATTTTAACAAATCCCTTTGAAGATTTAGTACTAGGTGAACATGAAGTCAACTCACTGATGAGGAGACTGAAAGAAAACACAAACTTACTTCTCATATAGAAAACATATGGCCTTTCTGCTATACTGGATATGCAGGTATCCAATCCATTATAATCCAAAAAGCCAGCCAAAACATAATAAGGGTAAAGTAGTTGCTTTAGAACCTTATGTACTAAGTCACATATATAAGGAATTAGAAGAAAGTCAAGCAAGAGTTGAAGATCAACCTTTTATGAGAAAAGAGAAAAATCTTTAGAGTTTTATTGTGGATTCAAATGTAGGAAACTGCCTATTTTCCAAGATTTAGTAATGTGAAACCAAATCATAACCGAGATCTATATAGGGGATAGCCTACTTAAATTCCTCCTACCATGATTGTCCTTTCAAGAAGCATGTTGGAATCCTCTTCATCCTTACAAATAGTAGTTATATCTTCCTTTACCTCAATGAAGACAAGACCTCAATCTGTGTTACTCCCTTAGCATCAAAGGTCAGACACTAGGAAAAAGAAACATTATGGTTTGGAAAAGTATCCTAGCCTGTAGGGATCTTCATTTTGAGCCAGTGATAAATCCAATTTCAAATAACAACTTGTTAGTGTGTATATCATGTAGTCAATCAGTTGGTTATAAGTGGCACTAACTTTGTTCATGCAAAATATATATTTTATTATCAATAAACACATATTTTTTATCTTTAATATTCATTTAAGTTTGGTTAACGAGTCTAAATTAAAGATGAAGTCATTGAGAAAAAAAAATATTTTGTAAAGAAAATCATAAAATGGTTATAATTAATAAGGACTCATATTACATCAAAGCATTATTACTAGTCAATGTTATATTAAAATTGAATATTAATTAGAGTAGCGGAAATTAGTAAATATTATATTCTTCTTTTTATGAAAGGAAACAATTATTTTTATATGTTGATAAATAATAGATACCTAGAACTAATATACATATACTTGTTAAATAAAACATACACTAAATTAACTAGCATAAGAATTCTATATAAAAATATTACTCGTGTCTATGAAAATACTAACATGAAAATTATATAAATAATCTTTAAATTTAAAATCACTAAGTTATCAAATTATATATATTCACCCCTTTTCCACTTGATGTTATTGATGATGACTAAAAAATCAAAGTAGCTTGGAAACAGGTCTTATGTGTTTGATATTCTGTTAATCTTTTGATTCTAGTAATTTGATTCATTTTTCATTGTCAAGGTGGCGGGTGATTAGTGTTTGAAATCTTTAAAAGGTTCCATTTTATAAATTTGGGGACTTTTTTATGCTTAAGTAAGAATTTTTTTTTAAGAGAAAATATAATGATATTTTTTAGAGAAACTCTTGAAAATAAATATGTCATAAAGAATGGCAATTGAGAGTCAGGCTTCTACGTATACAATGTCTTTATAGCCTATGCTTCTTTTTATTTTATTGAGGAGAGGACTAAAAGATCCTTTTTTTAACTGATAACATTCAATCCTCTTATGCATCAAATAGACAAAATATATCTAACTCATTAAGGAGGGAGGAATCTCTAGCTTATTAGAGGGAAAATATTTCCGATTTTATCACAAAGAAAATATCTCTGACTTTATTAGAGGAAAAGCATGTCTATGCATGTGCGTTCAATGTTTGGCTGAGCCCAAGGATACTGGATATGGTAGTTCATCATATTTGTATATACTTGAATTTAGCGCTTAACTGAATCCAAAGATATTGGATTATCACCCGACTTTTAATTTTTTAAAAAATTAGAATTCAAATAAAAACAAAACATATTGATAGATCACCACTCATTACTGAAAGAACCACAAGGAACATTATTTGGAAGTCAAGATTTCTCTCAAGCACACCCAATGTACCTAAAAACAACATCTGATTCCATCATA
>NW_011501952.1:8648-11295 GCF_000495115.2 Populus euphratica
AATGATCGTTTGAGGAGAGGCTCGGTGGTCCTTTGTTCGAGGGAAGGATTGTTGGGTATGCGATCAAAGTCCCACATTGGTTAGAAATGGGGAGGATCAAGGGTATATAAGGATGGACAAATATCTCCATTGGTATGAGGCCTTTCGAGTATAACCCAAGACAAATCCATGAGGGCTTAGGCCCAAAGTGGACAATATCATACCAATGTGGAGATAGGTGGTGTCCGTAATCCTTACACTTTATCATTGTGTTTTTTGGGGATTAGTCTTTGTATTTTGTTTCTCATTGCTTTCTATGAGACTTTATAGTCCCAGCAAAACATCTAGGATTGGTTTTTGAATTTGGAAAAATCTATTTGATTTTATGATTTGCACAAAATTAAAATTTAAAGGATTAAAATTGAAAAAGAATAAGAAAACCATGTTATAAAAAAGAAAAAAATTATCCTTACGTTTATTTACTAAATTTTGCTTTTAGGTTTTGTCAAAGTTTCTTTTTAGTCCTTGTTGTTTGGAGATCAAATGTTTTAGTTTCAAGATTTTATTTTGTTCCCATCTTAGCCCTGGTTTGAGAGAGGAAAAGAGTCATTAAAAAAAGGCTAAGTAAAGAGAAAGTTAATAGTAATCAAGATATCAATCATGAAAAAAATAGTTTTTGATGTCAATGAATTTTTTTGTTAGCAGTTAATCAAGATATCAACCATGAAAAAAATAGTTTTTGATATCAATAAATTTTTTTAATAAAAAAAGTTTTATTTAAATATCTTTTAACATTCATTTTATTTAAAAAAATACTAAAGCTTTTTTGAAATTGAGTTGATTCTGCATTTTGAGATCGATTTTTTAAGTTTAAGATCACAAATGAGTTTCTTAAGGCCTTTTGAGTGTTTTTAGATAAAATATTGGTTGGAAAATGAGATAATTTTGATAAATAAATAAATTAGAAAACTCAATCTAAATCAATTCAATATTAAAAAATAAAAATAATACAAAACAACATCTAATTAAAAAAATAAAGTGAACTCGAGTCCAAAAAATTTGCGACACAAGTCATGTGTGTCATTATATTTAATAATTTTTTATTTTATATATTATTTTTTATTTAATTATATGATAAAAAAATACTTGATATATTTTGTATTTAATAACTTTTTTTAGTACAAAAAATAATGATATCCATATAAGGATAAGGATCGGGAAGGAAAAGGTAGATTATATATTGACAACAAAAGATTAATTACATTCTTTAAGGTTTGATTTAAGAAACAAAAACTATCATCTTAATAATTAATAATAAAAGGTGAAATTGTATTTCATAAAAACACATTAAGGGACATAAAAAGCATTAAACAAAGAAATATAAATAATAGCCTAAATATTGTGGATTAATTAACTCGTTAAACTCTTCACCCTATAAAAAATTTAAATGGATTCAATGATTTGTTTTTTTAAATTTTTTGAAAACCAAACATTAAAAGATAGTCCAACCTCATAGGTCTAGGCATTAAAACAAATCAGCTCAGCTATCACGTTTGAGCCTTTTTATTATTATTATTATTATTATTTCATAAAGGGGTGCTTTTATATATAAAAAAGACAAATGTATTGTTTGTTTTTTACATACTTTTTTGGGAACTATTTGTCCCTGAAAAATCAAGGTTTTTATTTTTTTTCATTTTAAAACTCATTTTTATTCTATTGTTGACTCAAAATATCTAAATAATACCTTAAACACCTTGATAATCCATACCCACAATAAACCTAAAATATCAAATTCAACCTAAAACCAAAATTATTGACATGATCAGAACTAGCTTATCGAAGAAAAGAGAAGGAAAAAAAACACTAGGGAAAACTCTACTGAGAAATGGAATCCATGAACACAAAAATTGATTATTGTTTTTTGTCATAATCATCGACAACAATAAATTTCTCATTTTAAGTCAAAATTTGGTGATCTCTCTCGTTTAACAAAAAAAAAAAGGAATGAAAAAAAAAAGATCTTTGACACCAAAATTAAATTTAGGAAAACTAAAGTGACTATCTACCTAATAGGTAAAAAAAATAAAGGACAAAAATAAACTTTTTAATTGAAATTCTAAGATGTTGTCTATCTTATATATGTGCTTTGTATTTTAATTTTTTATTTTTCAATTCAACATTTTTAAAAAAATACAATTGGATGCTAATTTAAGCTAAAAAAAGAACTTAATTGTGCAAAGAAAAAATTTAAGAATCAAATTGATTTTTTTAAAAATTTATTATTTCAATCCACAATTCATGAGAGTAAACAATAATTAGTGTTTGTTGATTTTCTATAAAAACAAACAGTCTCTTCCATCAAATTATGTATTACTCTTTTTTTTTAATTAACGTGGGTGTCCGGGTCAGCTTACGCGCACCACGACTAATCTCACGGGTCCTGAAGTTAACGACCATATAAGCCTCCAGTGGCCATCATATGAGCAACCAAGGACTCGAACCTGAGACCACAGAGAGAACAAACCCCTTAGTCTCAAGTCTTTACCACTTGACCACCACCTAAATGATTAATTATGTATTACTCTTAACCATCTAGGTGGTGATCAAGTGGTAAGGACTTGGGATCAAGGGGTTTGCTCCCTCTGTGGTCTCAGGTTCGAGTCCT
>NW_011501952.1:11662-28694 GCF_000495115.2 Populus euphratica
TTGACTAGCGGTTTCTTGTACAAAGGGAGAGCTACTATAGCCAAGATTTTATTAATTAGCTAAAATTCGAGATTGGTTGATATTGACCAAAGGCATGATATACATAGCTAGAAAAATGGAAGGTCCTAAAGGTTTGGAAGTTTTTAATTAATAACACCCTTCATTTTTACCAGCTTTGCATCCCAAAAATTAATTATTTTCTTATTCTTCCTCAATCCTAAATTTCTGATTCCAACCTTCGACGTCGGGCGTTGAAGTGAAAGATGAGAAAATATTAACCTTTGGACCTTCATTTCAGGACAGCCAATGAAGCATCTCTTCTGTTCATGTCAAAATCTCTACACGATTATCCATTTACGTACTGCTGATGTTTAAAATCAGGTATACTCTATATGTATGGAGAATTCTAAGGAGTCCATATCTAGGGTTTCAAAGAGAAAACCCATGTGAAATGCCTCAAGTATCAATTCGGTACCAGTCCACTTGTGTATTAAAGCACACTAATTAAGACTAGACCTTCACATAGGTATTGACCGATGGAGGGCAGAATAAATTAAGCAAGCAATACGTGTGTGTGTGTGTGTGTGGAACAAGGACTGCGCATGGACCCTTAAGTCTTTGATCTATATGCCTAATATTCTTAATTGTTAGGCCATTTAAATACTATTTACACGGAATTTGCATCGATCTAAGCCTACGTGGATTCCACTTGAATCACTAATAAGCTTTGTCAAAGCCCCAGAATTGGCCTGTCAACGTTTGCCAGTTCGGGGCTCAAGTCAAAACGTCTTAGTGCGCTCGATCTTCCACGCTTTGATTGCTTTCTTTTTGCAGATAAGATGGTTGACCGTTCTTAGGGTTTGTACAGGTTTGGACTTTGATATTGGCTAGCGAGATTAATAGTAAAAAAAAGAGCTTAAATTCAGTGATTCGTTTGTAAATTTGAGAGAGAATTGGATCTTCTAGCAATGAAGGGTTTCGTGATTGTAGCTACTAATGATGTTCATGCTCTAGGCAATCGCACGAGTGTGAGATCATGCTTGCATGGCATGTGATCTGGCACGAGCATTAACTAAAAATTTAATATGACAGCCAAATAGTTCATAACCCTATCAACAGGATAATCAAAACTAGGTAAAACCGATTCAAATCCTAATTATAATATAATGGGATATATGTATGTGTATGTATGTATAACATTATTAAATACTTTTTTTCCCATGAGATGATCTTTTATATTCATGCACGGACCTTTATCGCAAAATGAATTGTATTTGATGATGCAAGCCTGAGGTTGATATATATAAGAATCATCTCACAATAAAAATATTTAATTCTCATATAGTTACGACTATAAAGACTTGATATAGTCAATTTTCAAGTTAATTGAGTATATTCAAAGAATATGGGAGTTAATTGAATGAATTCAAAGAAAATAAATGTTTGTGAATAATATAAAATTACTTATTTATCTTTATCTAACAAATTCATCAATTGGTTGTTTGATAATAAAGATTAATTTATCTAACAATTTTTTTTTCAAGGTTGTGGTTGGTATCCTAATCTGCTAAACACAATTTGAATATGTTTGGTATTACGGTAGTTGTTGTGATTGTGGTTCTAAAAAAAATTATTTTATAAAAAATACTTTTAGTTGAGGTTAGTGTGAAAAAATAGGTGTTTAGTTAAAACTGTGATCGAAATTAAAATTGAAGAAAAAGTAATTTAATATGTTTGGTTAATAATGCTTTTGAAATTGAGGTTATAAAATAATTTAAAAAAATATATATTAATATTGATGGTTTTAAATTTAAATATTATAGAATTAATTACTCTTATTACATCATGAAATAAATAATACTTTATATAAAATATTTTTTTATTATTTCATTAAACTATTTATAATTTCATTATGTACAAAATTCATTCGATAAAAACTACAGTTTTCATAATTTTTTGAGCGTGTAATAAAATTAAATAAAATATTATTAGGTATAAAATTGATTTTATAATGCGAGTAAATTTAATTCACTCTATACTAGTTTTTCAAAAAAAAATATTGTTTATATCACAGTGTGAGTGAATTTAATTCACTCTAAACTAGTTTAAAAAAATTAATAAACTGAAAAAAAAAAATTCACATGAACGGTACAAATAAAATGTTTTTCAAAAAAAAATATTGTTTACATCACATTGTCCAATGTCCAATGAACAGTATAATTAGCATGAAGAATGAGCAAGAAGCAGCATTTGATGCCTTTTCTTTTCCTTGCTGTTCAAATACAAAAATATATAGGGTACATACACAATAAATTATGTATTTTTCTTTATTAAATAAATTAAATCTATATTTTAAATAAAATACAGACACAGTTTCATTACCAAACATAGTATTACAAGCCCAGTTCTTAAATATAGCTTAATATCTCCTTGAATTAGTTACTCGCACAATAATTGTCTTAATATCAGGGATATTGTTCTTCTCTGGTGACCATCTTCTGCAACTGTAATGGCCACTCACCTGTAAAAACAGGAGTTGACTAACTGTGCCGGAAGAAAAAGAAAGAAAAAAAAGGAGAAGAAGTATTAAGGCAAATTAATACGGAACTTATCCCATTTTCTTTCATGAGAAAATGACCAAACTTTTTCAAATTCTCCGTCCCACAAGCAAATTGAATCTATTCTGTGATTTGCTGCTTTCAACTTGAGAAAGTTGGGCAAAACCCCATTAGCAAAGTTTGCTGTCATGTTCTTCGACGTATCTACAGACTACATGCTAAGTCAAACTTGGCAATATATAAATATAGGTGAACGTATATATAATCATCTCTACTACCTGCTTATGTATTAATCCAGTTAAATACTATGCTCAAATCTTTAATGTCTAACACCTTCATTCTTTGCAACTTTACGCGGCCTCGCATTAGCCATTGATTGATTACATTCTTTCTTTCTTTTCGTGTAAATTTGAGGGTTCTGGTAACTTTTAGTGCGCTTCATTTGCTGCTGAAGAAGAGGTCTTGTTGTAATCAGTGCTCTGTGGTTCATTTTCTTTGTTTGTAGACAAGGTATTGCTATCTTAACATTCTTAAGTTGTTTTCTTTCAGTGTTTCTTGTCCTCGATGGACTGACTATATATATCTCTCTTGCATTCATCTTGTCTGGGTTTTGGACAGAGGTGCTCATGATCTAGGGACTTGAGTTTGACATTGATTGTACTAGATATCATTTCTTTGTCTATTTTTACATTAATTAATCTCTTGGGATTTGAATTGTTAGTTAATCAGCTTTATTTATTTTCTTCTTTTAGAAAATACAAATTTCATTTTCAGTTTGTCTGGGATCCTGTTTAATATCAGAGAGAGATTAGACTATAAAACGCAGGGTTAGCCCTTTTATATGGCATCAAAACCGGTTTTAAATTTTAAAATAAAATTTAAAAAGTAAAAAATATATATTATTTTAGCATATTTCCAAATAAAATCATCAAGCTTATTTAACAAAATAAAAAATTAACAGGAATGTTATTAAATTTATGTAATAATGATACTATATTTATATAAACGTTTAGACCGTGTGACAATGGATGCCTTTCTCATGGAGTGCTTCTCTTGCGCTTTTTTCCTACATTTCCATTCATTCATGTAAATATAATACGAAGGCACAGGATCCGTTACTACACAAACTTCAACCAACACCATCGACATAACTTCTTCATTGCCTTCTTGCTTGGTCTTTTCTTGCTCTTTTTGGACCAGAGTTATTCTGAGCTTTTCTTTGGCTACAACGCTGAAATTCTAGCAGTTTGTGCTGTTTGGTTTGTAGAAAATTAAGTCTGGTGTTAATTTGAAGCATATTTTCAATACAGTCGAGTTTAAATGCTTATACAAAAGTTGGACATTAAGTATGAATAATGTTTTAAGTTTCATGTATGTTAATTTGATTGCTTTTGCAGGTAAACATTCATTTTAATTGAAATCAAGATAGTGGCTTAATCCAGAATTCGACCATGAAAAGTGGGGATGACTTGGAAGGGATGCTTAGTGATTATGTTGGAGGGAAGGCCAAGTCCAAGTTACATAGGAATCCCTCAGCTAGGCTTGTTACCGCTCTTACTTGTCTCCAATTTGCTTTTGCAATTTATGCAACTTTCTTACTATACTACATGAGCCCTACAATAGATTTAAGAGCCAAACCAGACTTTACCTGGGCTACCAGAATCGCACAGCAATGGAAGCAATTTATTGTCCCACCCCACGTTCTTGGTCGATACCAAGAAGCTGCTTCTCTTGTCAGAGCAGAAATCCAACCAATCAATCCATCTCAAGTTTGCGAGCATGAAAAGATTGATTTCCAGCAGAAGAAGTCAAATGATTCTCAAATGATTAAGTTGAAGAGAGAGCTGTATGATGAGGTATTGGATTTTCAAAGGAAGTCCATTGGCACAGAAACACTGTCTGACCTAATGGCAATGAATTCTAAGTGGGATTTGCGAAGACCCAATAAGGCAAAGGTCACAGTGATCTTAAACCATTTCAAGAGAAAGACTCTTTGCGCACAGCTTGATTCTCTGCTTCACCAGACACTTCCTTTCCACCATGTTTGGGTACTTTCATTTGGGAGCCCGAATGAGCTCTCACTAAAGCGAATTGTTGACAGCTATAATGATTCAAGAATCAGTTTCGTTAGTTCTAGCTACGATTTCAAGTATTATGGAAGGTTCCAAATGGCTTTACAAACCGAAGCCGATCTTGTATATATCGTTGATGACGACATGATTCCAGGCAGGAAAATGCTACAGATATTATCGCACGTAGCAGGGACGGAAAAATACAAGAACTCTGTTTTGGGCAGCATAGGAAGGATTTTGCCTTTTAGGCAAAAGGACTTCACATTCCCTAGCTACAGAAAGTTCCGGTCCAAAGAGGCAGGGCTCTATTTGCCTGATCCTGCTTATGATATAACAGTTGACAAAATTGTGCAGGTGGATTTTCTTTCCAGTTCATGGTTTTTATCTGCAGAGCTTGTTAAGACACTATTCGTTGAGGCACCTATGACCTTCAAGACAGGAGAAGATCTGCATCTTAGGTATGACCAATCTTACTACATTTCAATTTTTTGTTTTATTTTCATCACTTGTATTCGGTAGTTAAAATTAAAAAAAAAAAAAAGGTGATGGGTTCCTGTAAACTTTGATCTCTAGGAGTCACCCCGCTTTCTTCACATTAATAACAATATTGGTTTAAGCTAGTGGTAACAATTTTTATAAAACATTCATGCGAGTGTTATTGAGCTTTTATTGAGTTGATAACCTGTTCAGTCGTACATTGGCAAGCATTTGAAGTTTTATACTTAAAATCAGTTTTTTTATTAGATGCAATAAGTTTTCAATACAAGAATCTTCCTAGAATAGCCTTCCCTTTTTAAAGATGCGGCCAACTTTTCTGCTCTTAGTCACTATCCTGAACGTTGTTAATGTAATATTTTCCACTTCAAGATTATGCTCTGTATCCCGTTTCCACCACTGGTATTTCTGTATCCACTAATCTGTCTACATGTTTAATTTGATAAATGAAATGAAAATAACTGTGTTGGAATTAGCACCTCCCTCTTGAGATTCTCTGTAGCACTATCTGCACATTGTGGAGGAATAGTTTGGTTAGGACATAGGAGTAAGTTCCAGTGTCCCGTCAGTGGAGGTTGGAGGAGGGTGCACTAATACATCAGTCATGGTTTATTATTTTTTAGCTTTTGGAAATGTGCAAATGGTTTCCGAATCTGAACCTATGGTTATCCATGTAATTTTTAAGTCATTTAACTGCTATAACCATTACCAAAATAACAAGTGATGGTAAAAATGGTATATCATGATAGTTGATTGTGGAAGAAGGGCAAGCTTTCTCAATATGAGAGAAAAGTGGTTCTCTGGATATCCAACTACTTCTCTTTTTTTTTTTTCTTTGAATTTACTATTCTTTTGTCTTCCTGATTGAGCTTCTAATGTTATGATTTTTATCCAACATATGCAGCTACCAGCTTCAGAAGTACAGGAATGCTGGTTCATTTGTGCTTCCAGTTGATCCAAACGATAAGGAAACATGGGGTGATAGTGAGCACAGGCTTGCTTATGTTTCTGAAACCACTGTAATTTTCAAGGACATTGTTCAAGTCCGAGATGATCAGTGGTGGAAAGCACTGTCTGCTGGTTATGTGACTCAGTGGGCAGCAATGCACCCTCAAAAAATAGATGCACTCTTTTATGCCCACTCGGTCGATGAAGTTAAAGCACTTGCACCACTTCTTGAAAAGTTCAGGTCAGCTGTTGGCAAGAAGGCATACATCGCTATCTCTGGAGGCAGTTTTTGCCCTTGTGAAGATGCTGCAACTGCTCTTAATTGGCCTAAAGTGGTTTGCAAAGAGAGAAGATTCAGGATATTTGATTTGGCGGTTGGGGCGCAGTCAGGTATATCAGACTCGGAAGTGCCAGTGATGCAGGCAGTGTACTCGAGCATGAAAGGATTGATAAAAATTCACAATCCCAGTGTGGTGATCACAGTGAATGACATTGATCCTAATGTGAAGAAAGCCTTGAAAATGGCGACAGAGACTAATGTTAATGGCACAACGATGGTTCTTCTTCCAAGGCCCTGTATATCAAAGGTTCTTTGGATGGCTGATCTAAGATCAACTGCTTTGCCAAGTAAGGATGCATCCTCACTTTTCTGCCCTTGAAATTATGATCTATATTGTGGAACCTTTCTTTTTATGGATATGACTGACCATACACTTAATTTGTCGATGCAGATTGGAATAAAATGCGGATTTCTGTCAACATAATCACCCAAAACCGTGCCCCTTCCTTAACCAGACTTCTTGAATCTCTCAGCAATGCTTATTATTTGGGGGATGAAATCCCCATCAGCTTCAACATGGACAGCAAAGTTGATGAGGAAACGATACGATTGGTGAACTCATTCGGTTGGCCTCATGGTCCTAAGACCCTCAGAAGAAGAATAATCCAAGGAGGCCTAATTCGAGCAGTCAGTGAAAGTTGGTACCCTTCTTCTGATGATGATTATGGCCTCCTACTCGAGGATGATATTGAGGTCTCTCCATTCTACTATCTGTGGATGAAATATGCTCTTCTGGCCTACCACTATGATCCTCAAGTGTCACTGCCTGAGCTCTCCTCCATCTCGCTTTACACACCTAGATTGGTGGAGGTGGTGAAAGAAAGGCCTAAATGGAATGCAACTGAGTTCTTCAAGGGGATCCATCCTAACACACCTTATCTCCACCAACTACCTTGCAGTTGGGGTGCAATGTTCTTCCCTAAACAATGGAGAGAATTCTATGTTTACATGAACACGAGGTTCACTGAAGACGCCAAGGCAAACCCAGTTCAGATTCCAAAGTCAAGAACAAATGGATGGCAAGCTTCATGGAAGAAGTTCTTCATTGACATGATGTACCTCAGAGGATATGTTAGTCTCTATCCCAACTTTCCAAACCAGGCAAGCTTTTCAACTAATCACATGGAACCAGGGGCTCACATTAGTGCAAAGGACAACGTTGTTAAGCATGACAAGACAGATTTTGAGGTGCCTCTACTGAAGGAAGATTTTACATCCTTTTTGCCTGATGGCAGGTTGCCTCCAGCATCCAAATTGCCATCACTTAACTTGTTCAACCAGCCTGTTTCGCTTAAGGGTCTAAAAGCAGCTGGAGCTAAGTTGGGTCAAGACGTACTCAGATGCGACAATGCCACAGAAATTGTGAGTGTGGATCGTGAAACAGGTCTGCCTAAGCAATGCTCAAAATTCTGATGACTGAAGATTTTGGTGATTGATTAAATTTTTTTCTTCTTTTTAAACCTTTGTAATATTCTTCGTAGCTTTATAGCTTGTCTAGAGTCCATACACAAGATTATTTGAGCAATCCAGTGGAGGAAACAGTTGGATTCAAAGGAGGACTGCAGTTTCTTCCTTTATTGGATTTCCCAATCAATGGTTCAATTTCAGTAGCCTTTGTTATCGGCCTTGATTTTGATGGGTAATGACATCTTAAATTTCATTCCAAACATGGAAGAAAATAAGCCTCTGGAATTGTGCAGGGTTTATGAATCCAAGTAGTTCTGCAAACACCAAAAAGCATGGAAGTTTGGTTTTTGTTTTCTGGTTAAAAAATATTTTTGAAATTTATATTTTAAAATTTGTAGATCGTTTTAATGCTTTAATATTAAAAATAATTTTTAAAAATAAAAAAAAATTATTTTAATGTTTTTCAAATAAAAAACACTTTAAAAAGCAATAAATACCCAAATTCCAAACATTATAAAAAATTATAATATAGTCTAATAGACCGATATAAACAATTCAAGATTTTACTTGAAAATATTAATAATATTTTTTTATTTTAAAAAAATTATTTTTGATATTAGCACATTAAAATAATTCAAAAACCTCAAAAAATTATTTTTTTAAAAAAATCAAATTTTGTTAAAATGTAGCCTAAAAAGGATCTATGTCATCAAATGTGACCATTTCTATGGTTATTTAAAACCAATATAATTACATTAATTTTAAGTTACAAACTATATATATAAAAAAAAAGCTTTTATTCATTGTCTCATTATAATCTATGTCACATAGTAACTTGAACAATTATCTTGCAATTTATCACCTAGTAATTTGAACAATTATCTTGTAATTTTAATAATGACAAATATTATATTACAATTACTACTTGAGAAAAATACATCTTTACTTTAAAAAGAATTGTAAATCATACACTTCCTAATTAATAAGTGAATATGAATTGTCTAGTAGATTTATTTAATATACGGTAAAATCGTAATTTAGTTAATATTATACTTATGGTAATTATGAGAATTAAGTATAATTTCAATAAAAAGGCTTATTACATTTGAGAAGAAAATTATTACTTAAGTCATACAATAAATATTTTTAATTGATATAAAATTAATAACATCTTGCGCTTATTGCATAATTTTATTATCGTGTAAACATGAAGCTCCTGACTTCAATTAGCTATAGCACGTACCCATCAATTGTGTGTGTATTCCATTAAACCTCATAAAAAAAATCTTATTATAAGCTAATACTTACTTAGACTATAAATAACTGTCTATATTGTCTGGAAGGAATTTTGGAACTCTCAAAAATAATTAAAATTATTGTTTATATATATTTAACATATTAGATTGTAAATAAACATTAAATCAAGAGATCATTCATAGAATAAGAATGCTAGCTATTTAACTCACGTTTCGTTTCATTAGGTTGCAATGTTCTTTTAAAAAAATATCAAGTGTACTTGCTTCTTCAATGCGTTTTTTATATAAACTCATAGAAAATCTATGCATTATGATTGTCAAATGCCTCAATAAGTTTTAAGATGAAAATGAAGCTCTCTAAATATATTAAAAAGATTTTAGAAGCATCACGCATGTGTTTTCTGAAATGTGCATGATTTAGTCCACTTTAGCAAGCTTTTATAAAACAACAACTACTTCCTTACAAGGGATAACGACGAGTTTTCTGAATCCCTCATAAACACTCATCATTCTTAAGCGTTTTAAAAACAAAAGTGAGCAAAATAGAGTGAAGTGAGATTTTTTGCTATTGTTTTGGTGGAAGGGAAAACGATTCATTTAATTCTGAAAAGCATATCACATGTAGGTCATAATTTTAAATATTAAATATGTGAGGGTAAAAAAAGTGGGGAAATCATAATTGATTTCAAAATTGTCTTCTAAGCACTAAAAAAATATTGCAATAATACTAACAAGGACCTCAAAGCGGTGGAACAGTGTTGAGAAGCTTCTAAGTTATGAGAACAGTGGTTACAACTGAGTCTATTGGTTATATTATTGCATACCAAGCTAGTATTCTACGAACTTTGTTTGATTGCTTTTTTGGGTGAGAATAAACAATTGATTACTTGTTAAACATTATAGATGTGTGGTGGGTTTCGTATCGACTCTTGAAAATAGATGGTGTGAGTGGGCAGCTTTAGTCTGTAAAAGAATGGTTCTAAAATGTGTATTCCTCGCCCATAAAAGTAGCTAGGAATGTATAGCCGATTAGGAAAGCTTAAATTGTGTTTAGAGAATAAATGTAGACGAGGAAGAATAAGGATAAATTTTTATATTTTATCTCTCTATCCATACGTACCCTTTATTTTATAGTCATGTGCTTATATATTGCATTAGCTTTACTTTTGCTTAACTTGTAACTGTTGGTTTTATTTATGTAAATACTACTTTACATTAGCTTTACTTTTGCTTAACTTGTAATTGTTGGTTTTATTTATATAAATACTACTTTTATTTGTTAAGGAACTCCTCACCCCTCTCTAAACTTGACTTTTAGTTCTGTAACTAGTATTAGAGTCTTAGTCTTTTGAATAAAATTTAAAGTATGTTTGAGAATGCTTATAACCTGTGTTTTTAAAAAATTTAAATTTTTTTATTTAAAATTAATATTTTTTTAATGTTTTTAAATTATTTTAAAAATAAAAATAAAAAATCATGGTCAACTAGTCTAAAGCCCTTTGATTTGATGATTTTAATTATCTATATTGGAACGATATGAGATCGTATTTGTAATTTTTCCTTGATATTGAGAAATGAGGTGTTGTTAAGAATGACTATATCATTTCCATGAAAATTATTGAAGGCGTGACCGTGAAAACCTTAAAAAGAAAAAAAAAAAATCTGAACGCTTTGCTTTCTTTTTTGTGTGATCGTGAATTTAAGAAGGATCTGCAGTGTCACCAAGGCTCATGTCATATGAAAGATGTGGGAGGTTGCTCATAGAGAAACAACACAAAGTAAAGGAATCCAAAACCAACACTGTAATATATACAAGATTTTGAGATGTTCAAAGAGGAGCTCGAGGGAAGCAGCAAAGAGACGAGCGCAAGGTTTGTCACCATTGTTAATGAGTTATAAAATCTGAGAAAAATAATCAGAGAACCTAAGATTGTGAGAAAGATTTTGAGGTCTCTACCTAGACATTGGGATTCGAAAGTAATGGTTATTGAAGAGTCAAAAGATTTGAGGACACTCAAATATGATGAGCTAGCTTGTTGGCCTCTTATTGCTCATGAGTTCAAATGAAGATTAATTTGACTCTAAGAGGAAAAACATTACAGTCAAGACTTCACATGATGATGATGATTGATGATGATGAAGCTATTCTAATTTTAGTATTGAAGGCAATTGTAAATAAACATTAAATCAAGGGATCATTCATAGAATAAGAATGCTAGAATGCTAGCCATTTAACTTGCTTTTCATCGGGTTGTAATTTTTTTAAAAAAAGAATTCAAGTATACTTATTTTTTCAATGTATTTTTTATTTTTTATATAAATTCATAGAAAACCTATGCATTATGATAGTCAAATGGCTCAATAAGTTTTAAGATGAAGATGAAGCACTCTATATATATTAAAAAGATTTTAGAAGCATCACGCATGTGTTTTCTGAAATGTGCATGCTTTAGTCCACTTTAGCAAGCTTTTATAAAACAACAACTACTTCCATACAAGGGATAACGACGAGTTTTCTGAATCCCTCATAAACACCCATCATTCTTAAGTGTTTTAAAAACAAAAGTGAGCAAAATAGAGTGAAGTGAGTTATGAAAACACAACTTTCTTGTAAACTCCATTGGTTATATTATTGCATACCAAGCTAGTATTCTACGAACTTTGTTTGATTGCTTTTTTGGGTGAGAATAAACAATTGATTACTTATTAAACATTATAGATGTGTGGTTGCCTGGTTGGTTTCGTACCGACTCTTGAGAATAGATGGTGTGAGTGGGCAGCTTGAGTCTGTAAAAGAAGTGGTTCTAAAATGTGTGTTCCTCGCCCATAGAAGTGGCTAGGAATGTATAGCCGATTAGGAAAGCTTAAATTGTGTTTAGGGAATAAATGTAGACGAGGAAGAATAAGGATAAATTTTTATATTTGATCTCTCTATCCATACGTACCGTTTATTTTATAGTCATGTGCTTATATATTGCATTAGCTTTACTTTTGCTTAACTTGTAATTATTGGTTTTATTTATATAAATACTACTTTTATTTGTTAAGGAACTCCTCACCTCTCTCTAAACTTGACTTTTAGTTCTGTAACTAGTATTAGAGTCTTAGTCATTTGAATAAGATTCAGAATATGTTTGAGAATGCGGTATAACATGTATTTTCAAAAAATTTAAAATTTTTTATTTAAAATTAATATTTTTTTAATATTTTTAAATTGTTTTAAAAATAAAAAAATATTATCTTAATACATTTTTAAACAAAAAAATATTTTAAACCACGATCACTATTATAATCCCAAATAACTCTTTAACCATCTAAAAAAAAGATCATGGTCAACTAGTCTAAAACCATTTGATTTGATGACTTTAATTATCTATATTGGAACTATATGAGATCGTATTTGTAATTTTTCCTTGATATTGAGATACGAGGTGTTGTTAAGAATGACTATATCATTTCCATGAAAATTATTGAAGGCGTGACCGTGAAACCCTTTAAAAGAAAAAAAAAATTATTAACGCTTTGCTTTCTATTTTGTGTGATCGTGAATTTAAGAAGGATCTGCAGTGTCACCAAGGCTCATGTCACATGAAAGATGCGGGAGGTTGCTCATACAGAAACAACACAAAGTAAAGGAATCCAAAACCAACACTGTAATATATACAAGATTTTGAGATGTTCAAAGAGGAGCTCGAGGGAAGCAGCAAAGAGACGAGCGCAAGGTTTGTCACCATTGTTAATGAGTTATAAAATCTGAGAAAAATAATCAGAGAACCTAAGATTGTGAGAAAGATTTTGAGGTCTCTACCTAGACATTGGGATTCGAAAGTAATGGTTATTGAAGAGTCAGACACTCAAATATGATGAGCTAGCTTGTTGGCCTCTTGTTGCTCATGAGTTCAAATGAAGATTAATTTGACTCGAAGAGGAAAAACATTATAGTCAAGACTTCACATGATGATGATGAAGCTATTCTAATTTTAATATTGAAGGCACAACTACAAATGTAACAATGGTGGAACTAGCAAGAGAGATCAATTCATTTGCTATATTTAATGCATAAAACACAGACATCTGAAGAGTGATTACTCATTGCTTAACATTAACAAGTTAAGAGAACAAGAAAGAAAGTCATTAAGAGTTATTTTAGAGGATCTTTTCCTAACTGAAGGTGATGATGAATATGAATCTGAGGAGATAACTACTTCTTATATCGTGGCAAAATATATATGGCAGCGTTGATACCATGGATGAAAAAGAGTGCATGGCATCATAGCGATATTGACAAGCTAAATGATCTTGATGATGCAGCTCACGATCGATGAGCTTCTTGTGGGACTAGTAGAGGCCCTTGCTGTCGGGAGTCCCGGTTTTAATCTTGTATCACCATATGCATAAGATCATTGCACAAGTCTTTGATTTTTAGGGTGTTCTTATTTCAACGCGTGTTGAGCTTTGTTTTCTTGAATTCTGTAATAATTTAATTTATGATGATTTCCATTTTGTTTTTTCCCACTGTCACGGCCAGACAAGAGAATGGGACCAGTTTGAGTGGTCAAAAAGTGTAATCAATATTAAAAAGTGCAATCAATATTAATGAGTTGCATTGATGGTGGGTGCAGTAATAATTATTTAAAAACAAATTAGAAATATATTAAAATAATATTTATTTAATTTTTTAAAAATTATTCTTGATATCAATGTATAAAAAGAATTAAAAAATATAAAAATAAATTAATTTTAAATAAAAAATAATTAATTAATTATTATTTTTAAAAGTGTTCTTAAAATATAAAAACAAATAATCTTAATAAAATTAAAAATTAATGATTTGTAGTGTAGAAAATAAAAATATTACCCCATATAAATGAAAGTACTAGAACTTAATTATTTAATCAAGGCAGGCTATTTAAGTTTTATTTAAAGCAAATAAAGTAAAGATATACTAAATATTATTGATATGAAATAATCAACTAATATGCAATTTAAATAATAAAAAATTAAAAGGGAGATTTTTTTGTAACAATCCTAATAGTTTGATCAGTTTGTCCATTTAACTTTCATGTATAAATGAAGCATAATTTTATTTTTATTTTCTTACAATGAGGTCATTGAAATTTCTAATGAAATTTTGACAAAGTTTTCTCAATACCAAGAGATCCTAAATTATCGACAATTTACCCTACATGTATTTATAATCACATCCATCTACAAACACATCCACAATTGGTCCAATTCAACCATTTAATTCATTCGAGAATATACTCAAGATAAATCTTCACACTCAATCTCCATCTTATATCACATACATAAATTAGTAATTAAAAAAATCATTCAAACACTGAAATTTTATATATAAACACAACACAATTTAGCAATCTAAACATAAACTAGTACATTATAATATCCCAAGCATATATTGATATATTTAATATTCTAAACACAAAATAATACAAGGAGTATACTATTATATTTAGTATATTTAGGCTACATGTATACTATATAAAAAAATTACATGAAGAATCTCTAAGTTCCTAACTTATACAAAAAAGGATTAAAGAACCTAAATTCTACTCCTGACATGAATGAGATGGACTTGCAAAACAAAAAATTTTCATATAATTAAAAAAAATACAAACAATTTCATGGAAGAAAAATTATACAACATATCTACCTATTTAAGTCAAATACAATTCTATACATCACAGTTAAGCCCTTGTTAAAGATTAACAAATTTGTTTCCTTTAATTATGTCTTTTTTTTTTTTTTACAATCCAAGCTTTGATCGAGGGTATACATCCTAGCACTTCTCCCTACATTAAAAAGACTAATACCAATGCTAATAACCCCTATAAGTGTCTTTAGTTGCCCGTCCTAAGATCAACTTATCAAATTCATAAAAATACAAACACTAACACGACCGTTGTTGTCATTAACTACTTTTGGGTCAAAATAGTTAGTTAATGTTCCATGTTACCTTGGGAGGTCCTTAAGTATGCTAATATCAAGGATTTTTGACATTATTAGCTTTCACCTCGGAAAAATAATTAAGTCTCATAAATTTTATCGATATCAACATCACCTGTCAATATCATTAACTATTTTGAATCCAAATAGTTAAATAAGTTATATATTCCTCCTCTCATATAATGATCATGTCGATATTTGCCAACTTAGCTAACATCATTAGCCTCCCGTATATGGAACAGGCTAATCAAATTCAATGAACAATAATTCCTAAAGTTTATTGTTACCGTCCATTTCTTTAAAATTCCCACATTTGTTTCCTTGCAATTTCTCTTGTACAATGATATTTTTCTCCTCTAGATTTGTCTAGGATTGAAAATTTGTTAAACCTTGGTGTTTTTCTCTCTCATTTTCCTTGAATAAAATATGAAATTCCCCTCTCTTTTTCACAATTTAGGCTTTCTCTTTTTTGTTCTTCAAAACTAATAAATTCTATCATCATCATTATTATCATTATATTTTATTTTTGTAGTTCCATTATTTCTATATTATAAAAAATTAATTTATTATAAATCCCTCCTTTTTTGTATAATTTGCTCTTGAGTTTCACATTTTTTCTATCATTAAAATAACTTATTAAAAAGCAAAGAAAACAAAAAAATCAATTTTAAGTGACAAATCAATAAAATATAAAAAATAGAGAGAAATTTTTTTTACTTTATAAGATGTTTTCCTCAATCATAATTAAACTTCAATAATTAAATTTAGTTATGTTTTCTAATATGATGTGTGATCATAAATAAATCAACTATGAAAAATAATAATTTTTTCTACCTATATTTACTTTTTAGGTAATCTAACATTCGTACATCAATTAACACTAATTACATAATAACCTTCATTAAGCATGCAAGATTTAATTATTACATAACATTATTAAGATCAAGATAGGTGTAATTAATTCATGATAATTAAACATGTGAGTTAATTTAATCAAGAATTATAATTTTCAAGTAACAAATAATCAAATATGGGTTTGAAAATTGAACACTTTTGCTACTTAAATTAATTAGTCTTGCATTTGACATAAACTAATCAACTAGCAATAGATTTATAACAAAAAAACATATTATCATATAGAATTTACATTATCAATCATTAAATATAATCATAGAAAAACATATAATATTTATATATCGTAATCAAATATAGAATAATTTTAATCACAAATCCTTATGATAATTTGAAATTCAAGAGTAATAACCTCTTTTAAAAAAAATTAAGCTTATTGCAAATTCTAAAAAAAAAAGATACAAAAAAATAATTTTGAAAACAATAGAACCCCCTCCTCTATTCTCCTATGTTTTTAACGTGATCCCTTACTTTTTCAGAGGTTAGGGTTGTTTATAATATATATTTGAGAAGACAGAGAAGTTTCTTAGTAATTAACTAATTCCTACTTAAATTATTTTAAGGTTTCCTTGTAATAATTCGACTCTAATAATTTGTACATTGACTATGACATTCTAAAAGAGCTTTCTAGTCATGTAAGAACCTTGCCATATCATTAATAAGTTTGCTGGCAGATCTCAAACTCAACTCTAAAGATATGATTCTCTCTTGTCTATACAAGTTAATGGGTATATCATATGTGGATAAAAAAAAACTTGAAAGTCTAGTTTGTAACTCAACTTAAATTACATTAAAATTTTATTTTTTGCTTCAGATATGATATAAATAATACACAATAGTTCAATGTGATATATTTGCTTTGACTATTTTTAATCCAACTAGGATTTCTTGTTGAAGTTGAATTCACAATTAGAATTTGCATTTCTTAACTTCAATAACTTGTCTTAATATCCAATATATTATTTCTAAGTATTTGCTTGAAATTATACTAAAAATACTTTATTTAGTTTTTTTTAACACTTTATATCTTTTATAATATTTTTAAGTATAAAACAACTTAAGTAGACTATTTAGAAC